>NC_139220.1:198740758-199010758 GCF_055691185.1 Crinia signifera
TATCACTACAGCATTAAAAAATGTAAAGAGAAATTCAAAAGGAAGAAGAGAAGAAGGAAATACTCATATTCAACATTCATATATCACAATTCAAACACAAAATAACAGATGGGAAAAAACATATGTTTCATTCAGGAATAAATAGCTCAATGGGTAGGGTGAATGCAACTATGAAACAGTTATGGGTTCAGATCAAGGGTATGGGTTCAAATCAGGGGTATTGCAGTATATTGAAATGTGTACTTGAATAAAGTGTGTTGAAACTGAATATCAAAGAGCACTAAAGAGCACAACGAGCACTAAAGTACATGAACGTGGTATAAAGAGTTCAAATGAATTATCTTGTAGTGCAATGTGGAAAGGGGAATTATATAATGAACTTTCATGCTCCTATCCAATGGACCTTATTCTGGTTCATTCGCAAGGCTGCAAAATTGCAGTCTTGTGAGTCCACCACACTCCACCCTGCGAATGCCGGGTTGCCCCCCCCCCCCCCCACACACACACACACACACCCCTCGTACACCGCATAGGCATGCACAGCTGCAAATTGAATTTTTATATAGACATCCATAAGCAGACTGCGAGAGAACACCCAGATCATTCAATGTTCACCGACCATTATGTGGAAGTTCACCGGAATGATGTGGAAGGCACACGCACAGCTAAGGTTACTCTGAGGTAACCTTAAATGGGCATTCGGAAGGAAGTGGGTCGGCATTCGGGCAGGAAATCTGGTGATGTCAGCTGCCCGCCCGGCGCCCATGTCACCGGGCGATTTTCATGGGAACACCCAGCACTTTCATGGGAACGCTTATGAAATACTGGGCATTCTCATGGGCATGCCTATCTGGCGTAAGAACATGCGTAGAAATGTGGCAGCGCATGTGCCAAACATTGGTCCCCGTGCAAGCGTACGGTCCGTGGAAATGGACGAGAATAACCCCCTATGTCCTCAGTGGAAAAATAGGGTAAGGGGGGTGCCAATTCTCTTTCTGCCACAGGGCACTAAAAGCTCTAATCACAAAACTTACCCAGAAAGATTAAAAGATCTCAATTTGTATAGTTTGGAGCAGAGAAGGGAAAGGGGCAACATGAGACAAACTTAAAACTAATATAGGAAGAGTTTTAACAAGGTCCAGGAGGGAAACATTCTCCACAGGAAGAGAAGTAGTAGAACATGAGGAGATGCACTGAAAATGGAGGGAAGGAGATTCAGGGGAAATTTAAGGATAAATACCTTCACAGAAAAGGCAGTAATTAGATACTGTACTTGGAAAAGCATCCTATAAGAGGTGGTAGAGGTTAATACAGTAGAGCAATAGAAACCGGCTTGGGATATACATGAGAGTATCCTTAAAAAGAAATTAGGATATTATAGGGTTTGTAGTAATAATATTGTTAAAAAGGGGGCAGACTTGACTTATCTGCCTTCAAAATCTATGGGGTAAATTTACTAAAGTTTCTAAAAATGAAAAGAGGTGATGTTGTCCATAGCAACCAATCAGATTCTATTTGTTGCAATAGGGAAATGGAGATTGCTACATCAATCAGGTGCAATCCTCTGCAGCTCAGCTCTGATTGGCTGAGGGGAGTCCCATTACTGACGTCACTGGGATTTCCTTCAATATCAGGGAAGAGCCACATGTGAGTATACACACATGCGCAGTGGCGTAACTATGATTTGGTCGCCAGGACCAGGAGATCTTCCTGTGTGCGGTCCCGGCGCTCAACCTATTAGAATGTCACAAAATGGCCGCCGCCTTGAAGCAGACTTATTTAGGATGCAAGAAGAGGTCGCCGCCGCCTCCTCCAGCATCCTTAATAACCGTTTGCTATGAGGGGACAGCCATTTTGAGTGACATTCTAACAGGAGGAGCGCCGGAACCTCACACAGGATGATCTCCTAGTCCCGGCAGGCAGTAGTGGATCGGGCAGCGGAGGCGAGGAGGGCGCACAAATTTTAGTTGCGGGGGGCGCCCAAATCATAGTTACGCCACTGCAGGAGGATCTGCAGTGCAATAAGACTCTCCACTAGCCTCCAAACTTTCAAGCGTTCCCTGAAATCTCACCACTTCAGGCAAGCCTATCATATTTAAGTTCCACATGCATAACCCTCTGAGGCACTTATGTATTATATAACTTTTCTTATGGACTTGCAACTTGGTGGGTCTACTATGCTATTACTGGTGCCTGTCCTTGTGTTTCCCTCCTATGTCCCTATAGATTGTAAGCTTGCAGCAGGGCCCTCTTACCTCCAAGTCTGCCTGTTGTTACCCAGTTTGTTTTATCGCTGTTCACAATTGTAAAGTGCAACGAAATCTGCGCTATATAAGAAACTTAATAAATAAATAAATCTGCTGGTCCTGGCGGGGAGCAGTGAACTGGGCGGCAGCTGTGAGGAGGGGAGGGGAGGATGGGGAGGGTGCACAAATTCGGCAGTGGTGGCCCTATTAACCTCCAGCAATAGCTTCCGCAGCTATTGTTATGCCACTGCACATGTGGCTCTCTGTACGTTGGTCTGGGTAACACTTTTTTAAAAATTTTAACCTACGGACTACTACTGGAGAAGAGAACAGACCTGCTTGTGAACGTGGAGTGGTGAGTATGTATGTTGTATGAAAGGTGTGTGCATGTAAGTGAATAACATTTTACATTTCATGGTGTCAGTGTGTATTTATTTTAACATTGGTCATGATGTGGAACTACATGTCCCAGCGGGCCCTTTAATGCCCCGCATGCTGAGACTTGTGGTTCTCGAAGTCCCTGAAAGCGGGGTAGGCTTGCTGGGCCTTGTAATTGGACAGCACAAAAAAACAATCAGCCCAGCACCCACCATCCAGGGGTGTCGGGAACAGCCCTGTGCTTCAGCCCTGGACGGGTGAAGCCAAGGAACCCTTCTAGGGCTGACCAGCCACAGTGTTTATGTTTCTGCTGGGGCACCTTGTATAAAAAGTGTCCCCAACTGTGACATTTTTGTCCCAGTATTTTTGGAACCAGGACCAGTCCAAAAGCCCGGTGCTTGTTTCTAAAATATGGGGGAGCTACAATAAATTTTCCCTTGTATTTGGGAATCCAGTACCGGCTCAGAACCCTGGCTTGGTTATATTTAAAAATCAGCACACTCCTGTAACTAAGAAAAAAATTGCACCTTTTCTAAAAACTGCCACATTCCCGTTACTAAAAAATCACCAGAAACCGCAATTGATTTCTAGCTTGTTCTAAAAACATTGTGCCCTATTACATGTGTGATTTTCAACTGTCACATGTGCGATTAGTGCGCCCAATGGGTGGTATTCAATTGTTATATCGCGCCCGATCTCCTGTCTAAAGTGATGGGAGATCATAGGGCGAAATTCAAGTGATCTAATTTTTTGCGCATATCACGCTCAATATGGTCAGATTTAACAATGCATTTGAGCATTTCAGATTCACCACCCCCGGGAATAGTAAGCTGAAATGCTGGTGAAAAACAATTAAATACCATCCAATATATTCAAAATCTCTTATTTTTTTCTCCTATAAATACAGATTTCATAGGCATCTTCCAAGAAAGGAATTACATATGTTTAAAGAAAAAACAAAGGGGAATATTTACTAAGATATGTTACAGGTATACGACTAAACAAGAATCTTAATTAAGGGTTACAGATATTTTAGATAAACTTTGTGGTGTTGATTACAAATAATTTACTATATGGATGAGAAACAAGAAAAACACAAAGGGTGACATTCTATGGAATGAGATAAAGAGACTTTTGCGATTTTTTTTCGCAAAAACGGCCGAAATTGCATTTTTTACCATTTTCGCATATTTAATGAGCTGCGAAAATGTGAAAAAAGTTGGACACACTGGAAATGCGATGGCTGCTTTTCGCAGTACATCGCATCCAGATGTTTTCACATGAAAAAGTATACAAATCGCATATTTAATGGTATGCGATTTGTATAAAGTGTGTCTATAATTCGCCCAAAAATCAGACCAGGTTCTGACGGGCGAATTAGCCAGAACCCTGCACAGATCGCAATGTTCTGTGCAGGGTTCTGGTGTAAAAAAAAAATTAAACAGTTAAAATAAAAAAAAACGAGCGCGGGGTCCCCCGCCCGAGCATAACCAGCCCCGGGCTCATTGAGCCGGTGCTGGTGACATAAAATCAGGGTCCCCGACAAATAGGGGTCCCCTTGATTTCATGAAACCAGCACCAGGCTCAAGGTCCGGCGCTGGTTCCCAAAATACGGGGGACAAAATGACTAGGGGTCCCCCGTATTTTAAGAACCAGCACCAGACCCAACCAGCCAGCAGGGTAATGCCACAGCCGGGGGACACTTATTATATAAGGTCCCGCGGCCAAAGCATTAACCCCCTGGCTGGTCAGCATGGGCAGGGGTCCTGGGGAAGTGGGGACCCCCCCAAAGAAGGGGTCCCCCCCCTCCAGGACTTAGCAGCCCATGCTGAAAGTCCGGGGCTGTCCCCGATGCCCCTGGGCGGTGGGCATCGGGCTGATGGAAAGTGTAAAAAAATAATATAAACTATTGTTTTCTACTGTAGAACTATGAGTCACATCAAGCCTACCCCGCATGCTGGGACTTGGAGAACCACAAGTCCCAGCATGCGGGGCATTAAAGGGCCCGCTGGCACTTGTAGTTCTACAGTACAAAAAATAGTTAAATAAAACACACTGACACCCTGAAAAATAAAAGTTTAATACACACATAACACACACACTGATACTTACCTACCTTGAGCCCGTAGGTCGGTCCCTGGATCCTGGGTCCGGGCTCCGGGGCTCCAGGGCAGAAGAGTCCGGTTCCGGGGCCTTGGTCCTGGTTCCGGGGCTGGTCCGGGGTTCCGGGGCTCCTGGGCTGAAGAATCTGGGGTCCAGGATCCGAAGTAGTCCTCAGGGGTACCTGAGGAAAGAAATCCTACTCACCTGGTCCCCGGCGACGACATCGGCATCCTCTCCGGCAGACGCGCTGCTCCCGGCTGGTACTCGCTCTCGGACTGAAGAGGCGCAGAGATTTTCATCTTCCGCGCCTCTCCTCCGGATGATTCTATTGGCCGCCTAGCGGCCAATCAGGAGCTGACTTTCTCGGATAGGCCAATGGAATCATTCTGAGAAGAGGCGCGGAAGATGAAACATCTCTGCGCCTCTTCAGTCCGAGAGCGGGTACCAGCCGGGAGCAGGGTGTCAGTGTGTTTTATTTAACTATTTTTTGTACTGTAGAACTACAAGTGCCAGCGGGCCCTTTAATGCCCCGCATGCTGGGACTTGTGGTTCTCCAAGTCCCAGCATGCGGGGTAGGCTTGCTGGGACTCATAGTTCTACAGTAGAAAACAATAGTTTATATTCTTTTTTTTACACTTTCCATCAGCCCGATGCCCACCGCCCAGGGGCATCGGGGACAGCCCCGGACTTTCAGCATGGGCTGGTAAGTCCTGGAGGGGGGGGACCCCTTCTTTGGGGGGGTCCCCACTTCCCCAGGACCCCTGCCCATGCTGACCAGCCAGGGGGTTAATGCTTTGGCCGCGGGACCTTATATAATAAGTGTCATTACCCTGCTGGCTGGTTGGGTCTGGTGCTGGTTCTTAAAATACGGGGGACCCCTAGTCATTTTGTCCCCCGTATTTTGGGAACCAGCGCCGGACCTTGAGCCTGGTGCTGGTTTCATGAAATCAAGGGGACCCCTATTTGTCGGGGACCCTGATTTTATGTCACCAGCACTGGCTCAATGAGCCCGGGGATGGTTATGCTCGGGCGGGGGACCCCGCGCTGGTTTTTTTTAATTTTAATTTGCGCTTTCCTGCAAACGTGCAATTTTCAGACATGAAAATCGCACATTTTCAGGACTAAAGACACCGCACCACCTCGCACCTATTCGCACTATTTGGCCCGTTTTTCGCATCTCATTAAATATGCGAAAAACGGCCCAATCTTGCGATTTTAAAAAGGGCGAAGTGGTGCGATAAAAAAAATGCGCATTTATCTCATCCCATAGAATGTCACCCAAAATACAAAGTGACAGTGTCCAATCACTTACACACAGAGAGGGAATATTCTAAAATGTTCACGGAGCGATCACCTGGAATTTTTGTGTGTGTTACCAACTACAATGCTCCGGGTAAGTTCCCATATCAGGTGCATATGGGAATTTACCGGAGCATTGTAGTTGGTAACACTGGTAACATTGATTCATCACTAATTACGGATGTTAACATTTCATACAAATTAATATCAGGTCAATCATTTAGTGCATATACAATAGTACATGTCACGACCACCATGTCTGCTACCCGATTCCTCTGTGCTGTCCCTAGCCCCAAGACCTCTGACAGGTCATCTCCTGCCCTGGCGCTCACCTCCGCTGCTGGTTCCCATGCTGGTGGAGTGCATGCTGTTGCACTGTCCCCTCTGGGTGATGGTGGTGGTGTGTGCTCCTGTGCCAGGCGGGCTCTGGGTAGCGTGAGACATGAGCCGCCATGATGGATCCGTGTCAGGTCAGGCCTCTGGCTGGACACGCCGGCTACAGCTCCTCCGGCTGGTTTCCGTCGCAATCGCTGGCGGTGGCCATCTTTTGGGATCCTTCAGCCTATGCTGCGTGGCTCCTTTCAGTGAGGTCAAGTGGCAACCAATCACCGCGCAGCTCACCCTTCAAATACTGACTTGCCGGGCAAGACCGGCAGCAGTCAGTACAATGATGTCTACCCGCATGCATCATTGATCCTCCCTGGCTGTCTGTAGTTGCTACTACCTTTGGTGAAGTCTCCTTCAAGTCTCCTGCTGATCGTTTCACTGCCTGTACCATATGATCACGGAACCCCCTGCCGCCTATACGGATAGGACAAGGTTAACCCCCAAAGGGGTAATATCTTCTCCCTCATTCTTGATGATTAATCTCTGTGGATCCTACTCAGCACAGATTCCTTCATCCAATTCTTCAACCAATCATCCAATTCTTCAACCAATCATCCAATCCTCATCCAATCATCCAATTCTTCTTCCAATCATCCAATCCCCATCCAATCATCCAATTCTTCAACCAATCACCCAATCCTCATCCAATCATCCAATTCTTCAACCAATCATCCAATCTTTCTTCCAATCATTCAATCATCCAATCTTGCAGTTATTCAATTATTCAATTACCAATCATCTCCAAAGCTCTTCCATTAGTATTGTATATTACTGACTTTATCATTTATCAGAAACTACAGTTTTATTATTGTGTCATCATTCATATTCTGTACTGCAGTATCTTCATTAAATAAGGTTTACTTTATTCAATTGCTTCACTCCCTTCTGTCGTTAATGCAACAGCCCTACATCAAAGCACCCAGCCTCCGTTACACTCCAGCTGGTGCTTCACAAAACGTGACAGTACTCTTAAGAGAACCTATTTCTTGCTTCATTTGCATAGTAAATAGTAGCACTTGTCTGTGCTTCAGTTTAGATAAACTGAAGCACAGACAAGTGCAGCTATTTACTATGCAAATTATTCTGACCTACCTGGGTCACCTGTTTTGGAGTACGCATAAATTCCTCACTCCGACCAACTGAAGTGAAAATGGAAAATCTACAGAAGGTGGCTGGTGCTCATCCTATATTATAAAAGGCTAATTTAATTTTTTTTGCTCACCGGTAACAACTCTTTTGTGCCGATGGAGCAATTGAAGTATTCCCCCGATTGGGCACTCACAGCCGGTGCTGGATGACTCACCGACAGTTGGGATTCCGATGGTTGCTTCTCTGACATCGGAATCCTGACTTACAGGGGCTATTTTCCCTTGTGAGGGTCCATGACCCCCATAGAAGGAGAATAGAATGTGCTTGCAACCGAGCCCGCAGAGTGGTGAGCACAGTAACTTCAGAAGGGGCTTTAATGCGCTAAACCCCCCCCCCCCTGTCGGGCTCCTGACAGTTGGGATTTCGATGTCGTAAAAATGACCATTGGGAATCCCAACTCTCTATGGATTATACCATACCCGCACAGACGTTGCCACTAACATTACTGTTGTTCTGTCATTTGGACAGACTGGTATCTAGTGGATTAATGATATGCTATTGAAGACCATATTATGAACTGTATTTAATTCTACCTGATGATTGTCCTGCCTACTTTGGGGTCATTCCCAACGGCTGTGTGACGTCACATGTAGCCACTGCGGCTCAGCACATGCCTTCATAGCTTGCCTGCAAAGGCAAAGGGTTGACACAATCAATGTGAATGCAAATATTTAGCAATTGCATCATGGGGAGTTTTCGCAAAACTGCACCTGATATTGAATCAGGCCCATAGCTTTTTTCTTGACAAACAGTAAGTTATTTTGGATACCAGGACACGATGAAGATGTTAAGGCACAGACTCATCTTTCTACCTTGCAGTGGGAAATATCTCTTACATTACTAAATTGTCTTTATACAGTAGAAGTTAGTTTTACATTGCCAGTACCTGGATGTCTCCCACACTGAGCTCTCTCCTTACATCATAGCGAATAACAAAATCTCCCAGATTGCCATTTTGAGTGATCTTTGTTTGCTGGAACACATTGGGTTTAAACTGTATTCTTGCATAGTGATCTGTCTGGTTGATTACTGTTGAAGGAGGAGGCGAGATTGCATCTGTTGGAGAAAGATACATAGCACTGTAGGTCACCAAGTTATGATTCATTTCAGGTGTGGCTGCAGATTCGAACAAGTATATTGTTTTCTTTTCTCATCTCTGAGATAGAAAACATGAATGTAATCATGACAATACTTGGCTATCGCAATTCTTACAGAAATTCGTTCCTTAACTCCTTCATTTCTAATAGCGCATAACTACCTGCAGATGTTTTCCTAGTTAACGAATGTAACAGCAGTTTCCATTTATTGTAGCGTGTGCCACTGTCCAAGCTCCTGGTGAATGGATTGAGGCTGCTTGGTTTTACCCAGGGAAAAATGTCCAGAGGATCCCAGCTTGTGTGAGGGAAATATTTACTGAGGTCATAAGCGGGGGCACCGAGAGGGGGAGGTACTAATTAGCCGGGCTCGGGCTTGCTGGAGGGGCCCAATGCGCGCCCTGATCCGATACACCCCCACTTCCCCCTCCGTCCCTCCCAGGCTGCTGCATACACCTACAGCAGATGTTGTGCTGACAACAGGCTCAGCATGAGCGTCTCACTGACAGCGTGAGAGCTCATGCTGAGCCTGCTGTCAGCACAGCACATGCTGTAGGTGTGCTGCTGCTGCTTCTGCTGAAAAGGGGGGGGGGGGGTCAATAACACTCCCCCATCAACGTGAGGGTTTTTTCAGCCCCCCTAAACATTTTGGGGATGTGGCCACCCCTCCCACGATTAGGCCACGCCCAATTTTTTTTACCGGAGCCCTGCATACCTCTCGGCAACCCTGGACATAAGGCAACTTTAAGTGTTTCCATTGCAATATAAATATATATGCTGTATAATGTTGGTCAGCAGGACACTGCTTCTGTATTACCTGGCGCTGTACACAGCATTTTGTGCTGCTTCTCTGCACAAATGTCTTGTCTGGACCCTCAACTTAACATTGAGCATTTTACTGATTGGTTTTGTATGGTCAGTCGCAGGGAAGGATGCATTTGTTTTCAATGTGAACAAACTAACATTGTTCACAGTAATACCTGTTATTGAAAATGTACTACGTTGTCCTGATATATGGAAAAAATCTGAATTGTTCTGGGGTTTTTTTTTTTTAAACACCTTAAAGTTTTGTAATTTATCTGTATCATTCCTTTAAATGGATAGGATGAGATAATTGCTTACTTGTAAATCTATTTTAAGAAACACCTGACAAAACCCCCACAAGATTGGGCCTCGCATTTGACACCTTGACATATCTGCGTTTCCTGGCTCCAGTTCCTTTCCGCTGTTTAGACTGATAGTGCAGCCAAACAGCCAGCCATTGTAAGACGTTTACACCACTGTGTCTTTTCAGGTGTAACATTACTTCCTCATGATAAGAACACAGGAAACATATTACTTTATTTACCAAGTGAAACATATGCAGCAATGAATGTCTGTTATTGGGCTGACATGAAAGCTACATACTTACTTGTTCCCGAGCTCTGGAAAACCTACAGTGCTATTATTGTTGTGGCATAAGTCAATGCCCAGTGATGATGTGAAATGTCTTTTATTTTCTGCCAGGCACGATAATACAAATACAGCACAATAATAGCCGTACATTGTTCAGATGAGAGCATATTTGATTACTCATTTCATTATGTATTTACTTATTATGACTTTGATGTCAGATGAAAACACAAAGATCTGGAGACGCGCATATTTTCCTGCCAGATATGAGATATTGCTGTGGTACGGTCATACTGAGTTCTCAGCTGAGACGAAGGAAATCTAATAAGTCAAATCACCATGCCCTGTGGAAGTACATATCTATATATATCTTTCTACAGCATAGCTGCCTACCCCCTGGCATTCTGCAGGAGACTCACTGAAATTACAGCAATCTCCCTCTCTCCCTCATTAGTCCAGCAATCTCCCTCATGTCACCTAGCCCACATTACACTGTTACATCATAGTTACCTACCCTCCTGCATTCTGCAGGAGACTCCCTGAAATAGCAGCAATCTCCCTCTCTCCCTCATTAGTCCAGCAATCTCCCTCATTTCACCTAGCCCACATTACACTGTTAAATCTTTTGGGGAAAAAGAAATGAGAGACAGATACATTTACATTGAATCATCAGCGCCATTTCCCAGCACTTTACCAAGTATAGTAGCTCTTACTAACTGCTTTGGGGTTCATGTACATTTGTATATAAGTCATTTTAAAAGATTCCTCTCATATGTAGCAGTACACACCCAAGCATCTAGGTGCCATGTTCACAATCTCTATTCACAATCTCTCCATATATGGAACCAGACACGCCCTTTGGGTGGAGCATGACGCGCTCCCTCAATGGGGCGCTTTGCAAAATTCTACTACCAACTCTAATCTCCCTGAAACTAGTTTTCAAAAGTAGGCAAGTGTGTTCTACAGATGTGTCCCCTTTCTGCAATACACCACACAGCCTGTCTGTCTTCTCTTACAAACACACATTATTTTATGTGTAACGCCTGGCATGTACAATCTGATGAAATGCTTGCCAGACTGAAAAATATTTTATCTCACAATTCAGATATATGGGATATGCACGGTGTATGTCACCTGATATCGGTAATCTATCCCCAGGGAGAAGTAGGTTCTCTGTTCCTTCCCATATGAAGAAACAGGGGAAATGTCTGTTCGCCGGCTGCGGCAGGGCATACGCTGCCCGATGCGGCTGGCATGAAAAATATTGGAGCGACATGCTGGAAAATCCAGCATGTCCGATCAGTCGATATTTCCAGAACGCAAAAGGAGTCTTGGAATTTTGCCACTGAAAAAAAGGATTACCTCTGCACACATGCATTCAATACAATTGGTGCTGCTAATAATATTATATCTGTAATTCAATAATGTGATTAACGCCTTAATGATTTAGGTGTGGAAACACTTCTCCATCATAGGAGGTATTCGGGGTAACTTTACAAAATCTGCCCATAGCAACCAATCAGATTCTATCTATTATTTCTCTATTGCATCATAGAAAATTATAGACATACTCTGATTTTGTTGCTATAGGCAACATCCACTCTTTTCATTTTTAGAAGCTAAATTTACCCCATAGTGTTCATTTATCCTGATTGAAGGTTCACAGTCTGATAAGTGGCCCCCTGAGACAGAGCTGGATTAAGATGTCATAATGACCTAGGTAAGATTCTGGGGGCCTTCCCCTCTATTTATTCTTTTGCGCTATACAGTAGTAAAGATTTTCTGCCACCATTTGACACAGCAGGAGAAAATCTACTACCATCATTTTTCAACAAAGCTTTGCTGGGGAAGATGTTCTGCTCTGTGCCTGGCAGCAGCAATAAGAAGTTTCTTTGCCAGACAGCTCTGCCACTTTAACCTTCAGCGTGACCAGGCTCAAAATAAGATTATTAAAAACTAAAAAGATTTTTTCTAGCTAAATAAAAAAATACTGCATTTTAATTACAAAGCATTCTATTCTACAATATCGTACTTACAGACACAATAAGACAAACACGTGGCATCCTTAGAGCACAATATTACATGAGATAAGCACTGCAGCTAATATATACCCCTACAGGAGAGGTAAAGATGTTAGATAGACATACAGTCCCTATTAGAGATACTAATTGAAAAATGCTCAATCCTGGGATTCCTGGGATTGGCATCCCTAAAATAAAACCGCCCCCTGTCCCCCACATTTACTTTCTTGGGGGAGCAGTGTGGCCAGGCAGGCGGCAGCAGAGTGGAGGGAGGCAGCGAATGGGACGCCGGAGATGCTTGTGTGCGGCTGGGAGAGGTCCATTGATGGAGGGTTCCTGTGTGGCATGCGGAGCATGATTTGGCCATAGGTCAGGCTGCGCAGGCCGCACGCTGGGTCGAGAACAGCATTGCTCAGACGCTACCCGGCATTAGACTGCACATGTGCAGTCTAATCCCTAAATCCCAGGATTGTACACTCTAATCCCAGGATTGAAATTCCAGACATTCTGGGGCCAAATCCCAGGATCCCACGATCCTGATCCCAGAATTGGCCACCCTAGCCTCTATTAAGTACATTTATACAAGGCTGCTGCTAATTTCCAGCAGTCAGAGGAGCATGTGCTGAGCTCTATGATCCAGACATCGATTCTTACCTGTAAAGTATCTCTCCAGACTGTCACTGTGCTCCAGGTCTGGATATCTTCAGTGCTGTTTGCATGCAGCCCACAGTACAGCTTCTCCAGTCTCTCCAGAGGTCACCTGATGCTGCAGCAATCCCGCCTGTCATGCCTCCCTGCAGCTAGTGAAGCGGATAGCGGCAGGGGGCAGGAAGGTCAGTGCTGCTGACTGTTCATACATTTGCCCTGCATATTCACCTTTCATTTAAATAGCAGAGCAGATACACCGAGGACAAGCGGTATCAGTGCACATAATGTGCGCTGGTACCCCTTCTCCCCATAACGACGGATGTTAGGGGGCCCCAATGTATCTGATTGGATCCCTCACACTTCGAAATGCGGAATGAAGCACATTGTTTTCTATAAAGCCCCAACATGTCAGGGCTTTCAGTACATTTGAAAATTCCCCACATAACCCTGAAAACTGAGTTACTGCATTTCTGTTTTAGTACATCCCATCTAATGAGTTAATAATAAGCCCCATATTGCATAATCTGTATTTATGTTACTGTTGCCATTCAAATCCCAATGTCCATTTAAATGTATGAAAATACTATGAACATTTTCTCCAAATGCTAGAATATCAAAATACCGAATTAGAATGGGTTGCAATGTTTTGGTGGGCGAGCTACAATGATTTATGTGCTAAAAACGAAAATTACTAAAATTATCAAACCATATATTTGGGGGGTTACTTGGGGCCTCATTATCTACTTTACCAGTGTCATCACTTGGATAGGCCAGAAACATGCAAGGAGTCATAAGGCCAGAAAACTGGCAGCTACTGACACGTGTTCCCCACTTTTAGGGGGACATTCTCTAAACTAAAAATGCGGTAAAACCCCCGTTATCCCCGGGATTTTACTGCATTTTGGGATGCTCTAAGCATCCCCGGCCGGGTTATTGCGGGATATTTCTGGCGATGCCCCATAGAAGCCTATGGGCTTCTAACGCGACCCACCGCTGCCCCGCACCGTCCGCCGCTGCCCCGCACCAGCCCCCCCCCCCCCATCACCTGTGTCTGGGTAGCACAGAGCTGTGCTGCCCAGACCGGTGACCTCCTCCTTCCTGCACTGTGATCCTCTTCCGGGTGCAGGGAGGAGGAGAGCCCAGCGCAGCAGCGCTGGGTAAGGGAGGGAAGCCGCCAGGTCCCAGTGGGAGACTGTGTCACCCATCGCAAAGGACAGCTCTTAATGCAAGCGCTGTCCTTTGCCATAATTATAGCATATGTTAGAGCATATGCGATAATTATGTTTGCGGTAGCCGGGGATGGACGGCAGTAAGGGGTAGCAGATGTTAGAGCATCCCCCCCCCCCTTAATCTGGCCATGGTGTCTATTATTTAAACTGGTCTTTATCTAGTTATAATTGAGTCTTCAAGCCAATGTTTCTTATCAGGTGTAATGACAGTTATGAAGAACTCCTGGCAACAGTTCGCAAAATAGAACTTTCAAAGGGGGTTATTGAGACCTGATAGCAAATCTGCTTTTTTCTCATATGGACAAATCCATGTTGCACTGCAGGAGGGGCAGATGTAACATGTGCAGAGAGAGTTACATTTGGATGAGTTATTTTGGGTGACATTTAATGGTATGAAATATCTTGACTTTTGCAATTTTTAGTAAAACAACGTCCTAATTCGCAAGTTTTTCCAAAATGGCAAACTTAATAGGATGCAAATTGCAGTAAAAACCACACTTTTGCCACGAAAACTGCACTGTCGATATTTTAACACACTTCAATTCGCATCCAGACCAGTGTGATCTGTGCATGGTTCTGTCTTAAAAAATGTGTAAAAGATAAAATAAAATAAAAATAGCGTGGGGTCCCCCCTCTTGAGTATAACCAGCTCATTGAGCCGGACCTAGTTCCAAAAAAAAGGGGATAAAAAGCGTAGGGGTCCCCCATATTTTTTAAACCAGCCCCAGACTCTTGGACTGGTGCTGGTTCAAAAATATGGGTGGACAAAAAAAACTGGGGGTCCCCCAAATTTTGGAACCGGCACTGAGCTCCAACAGCCCGTGGTGTCATGCCACAATCGGGTGACATTTTTACGTAAGGTCCTCCGGCTGTACCATGCTCACTGTAACTGGTCAGCCTTGGACAGGGTACTTGGGGGAGTAGGGACCCCCTTTATAAAGGGGTACCCCCAGGCTTCACCCATCCATGGCTGAAGCCCAGGGCTGTTTCTGGCATCCCTAGGCAGTGGGTGCTGGGCTGATATCTGTAAAATAAAAAAAACATTAATGAGCCCCCTTGGAGTTGTAGTTCACTTGTAAAAAGAATGTTGAAATAAAAACACAAACTCAGAGAAAGTATAACTTACAGTAAATACATACACTACTTTACACCGGTATACATACAAATCCTGGCTCCAGCACTGACTGCAGGGTAAGCTGGCTCCCTTTGCACTAATGACAGCGGGTATACTCGCTGTCATCCTGTTATAGAAGCACTCAGCCCTGATTGGTTGAAAGCATCTCCATGCACACAGAGTCACTGCTGGAGCCAGGAATGGTATGTATACTGGTTTAAAATTACTGTATGTATTAAAGTTATACTTTTCTCTGTGTTTGTGTTTTTGATTCAATGTTCTTTTTTACAGGGGAACTACAAGTCCAAGGGGGCCCATTAAGGGCCTCCCTTATATGCTGGAACCAGTGGCGTAACTATAGCTCCGCAGCCCCCGCGGTGGCGGGAAGGCACAGAGAAAGTTTGGGCGCCGGGGGTCTGCGGGGCTATAGTTACCCGCTGCTGTCTCTGCCGGTTCCTGCCTGCCGTGCCCGGTGCCGTCACGGTCCCGACTCCCATCTCTCCCAGCGCTGGCTAGTGGCTCCTGCTGCTATAATGAAAACGGACACTTAGAAAATGGCTGCCCCCATACTGCAGACAGTTTTCTGTCTGCAGTATGGGGGCAGCCATTTTCTAAGAGACTTTTCATTATAGCAGCAGGAGCCACAAGCCAGCGCTGGGAGAAATGGGACCGTGATGGCACCGGGCACGGCAGACAGGTACCGGCAGACACAGCAGCGGGGGGCGGCGAGGGGAGGGGGAGTGGGGGCGCCCAAAAAAATTGCGGCGGGGGGGCCTCAAAATTCGTAGTTACGCCTCTGGCTGGAACTTGACAAACCCCAAGTCCCAGCATGTCGGGTGCATGCTGGGACTTCTGGTTTGTCAAGTTTCAGCATATAAGGGAGGCCTGATACAGGTATCCACCACCTAGGGACACCAGGGACAGTCGTGGGCTTCAGTCCTGGATGGGTGAAGCCTGGGGGAACCCACTTTTGAGGGGGTACCAAGTCCGCCAGGTACCCCATCCAAGGCTGACCAGTCACAGTGAGCATGGTACGGCTGGGAGACCTTACGTAAAAGTGTCCTCCGGCTGTGGCATGACACCACGGACTGTTGGAGCCTGGTGCTGGTTCCAAGAATTGGGGGACCTCCAGTTTATTTGTCCCCATGTTTTTGGAACCAGGACCGGTGCTAGAGTCTGGAGCTGGTTTCAGAAATATGGGGGGCCCCTACGCTTTTTGTCCCCCCATATTTTTGGAACCAGGTTCGGCTCAATGAGTCCGGGGCTGGTTATGCTCAGGAGCGGGGACCCCATGCCATTTTTTATTTTATTTTACTAAATACTGCACACTTTTATGTCTTAAAATTTGCAGATTGTCCTGACTATAATTCGCACATGTCAAAATATTTGCACATTTTTCATGACTAAAAATCGCACCAAATCGCACTTTTCGACCCCAAATTCACATCTAATTAAATAGTCGATTTTTCTTTTAAAAAAATTGCAATTTTGGAAAATGCAATATTGTGCGATTTCAGAACCTTACTAAAAATCGCCTTCCATTAAATGAAACCCTTTGTTTCTGTGCAGGGTAAATACTAACTTATTTATTTTTACACTACAGTTTAGATTTCAGTTTCAACACACCCCACCCAAATGTAACTCTCTCTGCACATGTTACATCTGCCCGCAACATGGATTTGTCCATTTGAGATAAAAAGCAGCTTTGTAATCAGGTATGAATAACCCCTAAAGTCTTGTTTTAATCTGATATATAATTACATACTTTACTGTGTACTATGCAGATCAGAAAATGACACCTGCTGAAACCGCCTGTGATTACTTATAAATCCACATAAATATATGAATTTAGCTAAGCAGTATTTCTTTGCAAATGTGTAGATTTTTTTTTAAATGTGTTCCTATAGACAATACTTTTGGATATGCACTCTACAATACTCTGAGTATTAGACTCAGAATGAGCAACTAATGGACTCTCTAATGCTCTTAACACCTGTTCGTTGTTTGCTAAAAGTTATGCCGTCACTACTATAGCAACATAACAATACATTTTAAATGGTTTTCCCCATATCTGTGTGACGTTCCTTGGGAAGCCAGGAAGCACCATTCAATGATGTGGATAAGGGAAATAGTCCATTGTTATATTTTCCAGAGAAACATTTATGAGCAGCTCATGGATGGATGATTGACGTGTTTCCTAGGACTGATGGCATGTTAATCAAATATTGACACTAGTAATTGATACATGATATCATCCCAGGAATGCTGCTGTACTGTATGTGTGTTTCTTTATAGCAGACCTATTTCCTTGTGGACTCCGTTAAAACTGGGACGCGCATGCATCTCACGCGCACGCGCGTCCCAGTCTTCGATGGTGGCGCAGTGCGTCCCTGCCTGTCTCTGCTTCAGGGAGACAGGCAAGGTTGGGGGGGGGTCAGGGCGGCGAGGGGGACTTGGCGGGAGCTGGTGGCTGGCGGGGGATGGCAATCATTTTGCCAGCCACTGCCAGGATGACAGGGGCTCCATCTGTAATAAGGCCTCTCACGTGCGTAATGTTCTCTATTTCATTCCTATGCCAGGCCGATGTGGGTAGACCACTGCTTTCTCCCATGGCCAGTAGATGGTGGAGCTGTCAGAAATATGTTTAAACTTTGAGATGCATAGTAGGATCAGATATCTGCATCTAAAGGCCTTCACCAACTGAAAATTCATTGCCAACATGTAATGGTGCACATCTGTCTGATAACAGCAACACAGACATTCAAGATGAGCAACAATCAAATCACAGGCAGTACACCAAACCCAAACATCTGTGACATTGCATCAATGGAGTGCACAGGGGATTTCCCATGTACCCCTGTGACCAAGGTTATTCATGATATTCAGGGGGAAATTTACCAATATGAAAAACCTAGTTTTTCGTATTGGTATTTCCCCTACGGTTGCATACGACTGTTTGAGTCGTATGTAAACTCGTGTTCCGGAGGGTCAGTTACAAAGCAGTCAGATACGACTGCTTTGTAACCCTCCGATGGTGTAATGATTCGTATTAGCGGCCGTATATACGGCCGCTAATACGAATTATTTCTAGCAGTCTGCACGGATCAGTCAGATCCGTGCAGGCTGCAGTGTGTAAAAAAAATAGAAAAATAAATAAATGAAAAAAAAAACGGCGTGGGGTCCCCCCCACAGCCGTAACCAGCACCAGGCTGAAGGAGACGGGGCCGGTAATTAAAAATCAGGGAACCCGACAAATAGGGGTTCCCCGATTTTTAACAACCAGCCCCAGGCTCCAGGTCCGGGGCTGGTTCCCAAAATACGGGGGACAAAATGACTAGGGGCCCCCCGTATTTTAAGAACCAGCCCCAGGCAAAACCAGCCAGCAGGGTAATGTCACAGCCGGGGGACACTTATAATATAAGGTCCCGCGGCCAAAACATTCTCCCTACCGACCAGTCAGCCTGGCCAGGGGCCCTGGGGGAGTGGGGACCCCCCCAATGAAGGGGTCCCCCCCCTCCAGGACTTACCTGACCAGGCTGAAGCCTGGTGCTGTCCTCGATGCCCCTGGGCGGTGGGCATCGAGCTGATAAATGGTGTAAAAAATAGATAAAACTATTGTTTTTTACTGTGACACTACAAGTGCCAGCAAGCCTCCCCAGCAAGCTGGGACTTGGAGAACCACAAGTCCCAGCCTGCTGGGCATTAAAGGGCCCGCTGGCACTTGTAGTTCCACAGTTAAAAAAATAGTGCACAAAACACACTGACACACTTTTAAAATAAAACTTTAATACACCCATTACACACATACTAATACTAACCTATCTTCTTCCCGTAGGTAGCCCTGGTCCTGATGTCCTCCGGTCCTGTGTCGGCGTTCCTCTTCATGTCGACGTCCTTCTTGAAGTCGACGTCCCTGTCGGCGATGGCGTCCGGTGTCCGGGTCCGACGAAATCCATGGAGGAAGCTGTGGAAGGAAACCATACTCACCTGTCCCAGCGCGACGTAGTCCAGGTAAGGGTCTTTGCAAAAAAACAAACCGACACCCGAATCCAGCCGGACAGAGAGCCGCACGGTGTTTACATCGTGCGGCTCCGCCTCCCGAATGCCGCTATTGGCCGCCTTGCGGCCTAGCGACCAATCAGGAGCCGCTAGGCCGCAAGGCGGCCAATAGCGGCATTCGGGAGGCGGAGCCGCACGATGTAAACAAACACCGTGCGTCTCCGTGTCTGCTTGGTTTCGGGCTGTCGGTTTGTTTTTTTGCAAAGACCCTTACCTGGACTACGTCGCCCTGGGACAGGTGAGTATGGTTTCCTTCCACAGCTTCCTCCATGGATTTCGTCGGACCCGGACACCGGACGCCATCGCCGACAGGGACGTCGACTTCAAGAAGGACGTCGACATGAAGAGGAACGCCGACACAGGACCGGAGGACATCAGGACCAGGGCTACCTACGGGAAGAAGATAGGTAAGTATTAGTATGTGTGTAATGGGTGTATTAAAGTTTTATTTTAAAAGTGTGTCAGTGTGTTTTGTGCACTATTTTTTTAACTGTGGAACTACAAGTGCCAGCGGGCCCTTTAATGCCCAGCAGGCTGGGACTTGTGGTTCTCCAAGTCCCAGCTTGCTGGGGAGGCTTGCTGGCACTTGTAGTGCCACAGTAAAAAACAATAGTTTTATCTATTTTTTACACCATTTATCAGCTCGATGCCCACCGCCCAGGGGCATCGAGGACAGCACCAGGCTTCAGCCTGGTCAGGTAAGTCCTGGAGGGGGGGGACCCCTTCATTGGGGGGGTCCCCACTCCCCCAGGGCCCCTGGCCAGGCTGACTGGTCGGTAGGGAGAATGTTTTGGCCGCGGGGCCTTATATTATAAGTGTCCCCCGGCTGTGACATTACCCTGCTGGCTGGTTTTGCCTGGGGCTGGTTCTTAAAATACGGGGGACCCCTAGTCATTTTGTCCCCCGTATTTTGGGAACCAGCCCCGGACCTGGAGCCTGGGGCTGGTTGTTAAAAATCGGGGAACCCCTATTTGTCGGGTTCCCTGATTTTTAATTACCGGCCCCGGCTCCTTCAGCCTGGTGCTGGTTTCGGCTGTGGGGGGGACCCCACGCCGTTTGTTTTTTTTAATATTTAATTTTTTTTCTATTTTTTTTACACTGCAGCCTGCACGGATCTGACTGATCCGTGCAGGCTAAAACGCAAATAGAACAGGAAAATGGTGTTCTATTTTCCTGTCGTATTTGCGTGGGTGTTTTACACCACTAAGCAGCCGTATTATCAGTACGGCTGCTTAGTAAATCAGAAACCACCATTCTTTTGAATGGTGATTTCTGTCGTATCCTATGTAGGGCATAGGTGTCAAACTCAAGGCCCGCGGGCCGAATCCGGCCCGCCAGACCAACTCTACTGGCCCGCGCCGCCAGACCAAGTCTATTGGCCTGCGCTGCGCTGCCAGTCTATAAAGCCGGCTGCCTCCTGAGAACGCTGTGGTGCTGAGCGTTCCCAGGAGTCCAGTGCGCTGCCCGGCGACGTGCGCGATTGCGTCATGCCGTCATGCCCGCGCAGTATGCTTAGCCTCAGGCAAAGGAGCGTGGGGTGCGGCTGCGGTGACGGCTGTCCTGCCCTGCCCTGGCGCGCGACGGAGGGGGGATCTTTTTGCCTGCTGCCACACACATCATTGCAGTAAGTGGCTCTCCTTCAAAAAAAAATATATATATAATAAAAATGTAAGAATGCTGGCTATGGTGTGACTCACCTGCTGCACGCTGCAGCACAGAGTCTTGTCACATGGTGGCTTGGTGGGCTGCTGGTGGCATATTGAAATAAGTATATTTAATGTACTTATTTAATAAATAAGTATTTGAAATATGCTTATTTCAATATGCCACCAGCAATACAGCCCACCAAGCCACCATGTGACAAGACTCTGTGCTGCAGCTTGCAGTAGGTGTGTTATATATTAATAAATATATGAATGATGCTGGCTATGCAGTGACACACCTGCTGTAAGCTGCAGCACAGAGTCTTGTCACATGGTGGCTTGGTGGGCTGCTGGTGGCATATTGAAATAAGTAAATTTCATATACTTATTTATTAAATAAGTACATTAAATATACTTATTTCATATACCAGCAATACAGCCCAGCCCAGAGTCTTGTCACATGGTGACATGGTGGGCTGTATTGCTGGTGTATGAAATAAAAATCATTTTTCAATAAATTGCACTTTTGAATATCTACTTGTCATTATTATGACTATGTTTCTGCTTTAAGACCTAGTTATTACTTACAAAACAGTAATAATTGAATGCAGTGACAATAATTTATTACGATAATAAAGAGTGGACGCATAGTCCTATACAACCGGCCCTTTGAGGGTGACCAAACTGCTGATGCGGCCCCCGATGAATTTGAGTTTGACACCCCTGGTGTAGGGCATTCGTATTTGTAACTACAAATACGAATGTTCCATCTTTAGGACTACGAATTGTTGTATTTTTGGGATTGTAAATCCCGAAAATACAAATTCGTAAAAAAAAGGTGTATTTCTCCCTACGAATACACCTTTTTTCTACGAATCCATTTTGGTAAATGTCCCCCTCAGTATCTTTGTATGGTTGAAATATCAAAGTGATCTCTTGCTGTTTTTTAACAATAGTAAATGTACATTCTTATCATGGAGGTTCAAACTATTATTTTTTTTATTATCTGTACTGTGACTTTGTATGTACAATATTGAGATGCATGAGCAGCGTGTTCAGAGGCATGAATAGCTGAATAACATCCCTCCACTGCATCTGACATAGGCACCTGTTTGTTAAATGTCCCCTGTGCAAGTGTGGTAATATCCCAAAAAATTGAGGATATGTTGCCTGTGTTGTTTTCTTCCTAACCAACCACAAACTCAGCTTGTTGCTGACCATTTTTCTGTAACTAACAGCTTCGTGGTATAAAGTCAATGTGTCAGCCATCACAATGTCAATAGTCAAAAGGTTGACCCCACGTCGAGTGTCATAACGTCGATATGGTAAAAAGACCTTCAAGGTCAAAGTGTCCACTATATGTTGATATATTGAACATTTCAACATGGTGTTAGTGTCATCATGTCAAAGTTGTGATTGCCGATATTCCGATCGAGTCAAATCTTTAAATTTAAATGGATTGTAATTTATCATTTTACTATTGCCAAGGCTGACCTTGGTTATGATCGTATCAGAGATTTTCTTTTATTTATTAAAGAGACTGGACTTTAATAAACCTAAAGAAGTATATATATATATAATTGTTACAATAGTCATTTACCTATGTAAGTATTTTGTATTGCTGTGGGGGATCCTTTTGTTTTAATTTTTATTTCCAAAATTTGGTAGGAGACGTTAAAAAAGTTTCTCACATAAGCATTGACCTCTAACCTGAAAAATAATACATTAAAATTTTTATTTTAGGCTATGTTTGAATTTCAAAATAAAAGTAATGCTTATAAAAGTTCCAGTCTATTATCTGCTTGATAGACAACCTATGATGCTTTTTCCATGTTCCAGTCACACAGATAATTCAGGTACCACTTTGTCTGCAATTTCAGTTTTGTAATCGGTACTCACCGGTGTTTTTGCTTTTCTGCTTGTTGTTCTGAAGAGGGAGAACTTCCAGGAAAGTAATGCCAGATGTCTCCAGAATTGTGGTCTCCACCAATAGTGAGCCGACCAACTGCTGTGGCCGCACACTGACCACATGCTCATACAACCCAAGGCGTCTTTGCAAGAGCTCTTCATACATCAACAGAAAAACTGCTTTGTTTCTTCCTGGGATAGTTGCTGATGCATTAAATGTTTCCATTTCATTCTCCCTACATAAAATCACAGTATGGGTATGTTATGAAAAAAAAAGAAAACTTGGCAAATAATGCAAAATCAAATTTACTAGAGTATATTTATTTGTACGAATGGGGCTCAATCCCTCAGTCGATGGGTCTAATTCAGACCTGATCGCACGGCTGCTAATTTGCAGAGCCCTGCAAGCAGGTATACGCCACCCTGCCAGAGTGAAATCCCGCCACTTCTAAGCCTGCAATTGCTTGGCACAGCTTTGGAAATATTACAGCCGTGCGATTAGCTGCAAATCCATTCCCAAGTCCCTCATCATATAATGATTTTTCCAGTGTGTACAGTATGTGCATAGCCCAGAACTTGCTCGATAAAAAAAGGCTGATCGGGGCCAGAACTGACATCACACGACTTCCCCTGAAACATCTTAGAGCACCTGCACATTCCCTGACACTCCCAGGAAACGTAGATACCACCCCCAAATGCCGGCTTCCTGTCAATCAACTTGGGATCTTACAGCAATCAAAAAATTTGCAGGCTTTTCTCGCAAGATGGCCTTGCACATGGGTACTACAGGCCGTACGCTTGCACAGTCTATCAATAATCGCCCTCCCTGCGAACAGGCCTGAAATAGGCCCTGAATCCCTGAATCTCCCTGAATCTTATAGGTCCATTTCCCTCATCCATAAATATGCTAGTTAGAAGTCTTCTGAATTCTGCAAATACTTTCACTATAGATCCAGATCAGACAGGATTTATGCTGTGGAAGTCTACAACTCAGAAACTTTGAATATCGTTTTATCACTCTCAATGGACAGATTTTATTGGGTTGGGGGTTGTGCTGGTGACCTGGGATGCTGCTTAGACCTTTGACTCAATTGAGTGTGGTATCTCTGGGGGGTTGTTACTTTCATTTGTTTTTGGTCCTTATTTTATCTTTTGGATTCAGTTACTCTACTCTTCCCTGGTGGCCGGAATTTCAGTTAATGGTTATACTTTGGCCCCATTTAACTTGCTAGAGGGACCTGTCAAAGCTTTCCCCTGTCCCTGACCTTCTTTTCACTAATGCTACTGAGCCCCAGGCCTCTATTTTGCGCAGAGAGGTACGAGCCCATACATGGAAGAAATTGTCCCTGACGGTTGTGGGTTGCATGAGCCTGTTTAAAATCTCCATCCGACCTAAATATTATTCCATCCTCATATGTAGTTTTACTCTCAGTTGCATGGGGATCCAGCCCAAATGGGAAGCATGAACAGGAGGAAAAGACGTAATATATGGGGACCATCCATTGCTTTTTAGATACATGCTCTATATAGTTAACCATAAAGCAGTGGTTCCTAAACTTTCTTGAATCATGGCATCCTGGAGTATCAGTATTTTCTTCATGGGACCCCTATGCTAAAGTTGCTTAAAAATTCAACAAAATTATTGGAGCCTATCGTCTGGCAACATGGTTTTAGTACATTAGTGTGATAATATTAGTTAAATTATGAATATCGGTGATAAATATTTATCACATGCGTAAATGCATCATTTATATTATGTTTTGTCATTGATTGAACAGCTTTGGGATCCATGTACAGGAGGAATACCAGGTTGTCTTGAGGGGTGTGGTATAGGGTTTCGACTGTTGGGATCTCGACAGTCATTATTCCAACGTCGAGATCCCGACTAACCGGACCCAGACAGCATGGTGAGCCCAACAAAGCCCCTTGCGGGCACGGTGGCTTGCTACGCTCGCCACGTATTCTCCCTCTATGGGGGCCGTGGACCCCCACGAGGGAGAATAGCCGGTGGCCATTGGGCCCTCGTGTGTCGGGGTTTTGACTGTCCGGATCCTGACGTCAGGTAAATGACTGTCGGGATCCCGACTGTCGGGACCCTGTCCAGCACCCGTCTTGAGTGAGATCATGAGCTTAGGGTTCTCTCCAAGTTTATAGATTTTAGCACATTAGTCCTGAATAGAGTGGGAATCTGATGGTGGGAGGAAATTGCAGGGATGTGGTGACTGATTGAAGAGGCTTCTAAATAGTGGCTATGGGGAAAGGAGGAGCAATTATAACCTACTGTATGTTTATCCATTCCTTAGATTATCATAATTTAGGATTGCTTGCTTAATATGATAAACTAAATATTTACTTCTGAAGGTTAGGTAAACCCAGACATATTTGGCATACTTGTACATAATTAATGATCAAATAAAATTTGAGATGGTTTGCTTGTCTGCTTGAGGTTTTTTCTGTTTTGTAAAGAGATCTAATGCAAACTGCAAGGACCTGGAAAAAATCTATGAAGAAACCTTAGGAAGATATTTATTAATAACACATAATTTAATGTCACACTTGCCAATAAATTGTATGAAGTTCTTTCTTACCGTCTGTCACCAATAATTTTATCAAGGTCCTCTATATTGTTCTCTCCCGTCTTCTGTCTCCAGGTGACTTCACTGTGATAAGTCCTTCCTCCAATAATCCTGCAATGCATGTGTCACCATTACTATTACTCAAGAGATATCAATTAGTTCATATGATTTTCCCAGAAGGAGCATTGTTTGCTCTGTTGCCTCAGAGCTAAGATCATGGGTTTGATTCCGACTCTATTTGTGTGGAGTTTGGACGTTCTCCCCATGTTTAAGTGATGTTCTTCTGGTTGTCACCAACCCTCCAAATACATAATGGTAGATCATTAGGCTGGTGATGACATGAGCCCTTATGTGTGTGACTATGTGGTAGGGAATGTTGGTGTACAGTATATGATTACATATGTAAAGTGCTGAATAATATGTTGTCCCCATGTAACATCCAGCAGTTACTTACATGGTGAAGTTGGACACGAATGCTGCACCTGGAATCTGCATCTGGAATACAACCTCCTTTGCCTCGACTGCTCGATTTACCATAGTGCAGGACACAGCAGTAAATGCATAGCGTGATAAAATGGTAGATTTTACAATAAACTCCGCGACCAAGGGCTTGATTTCCTATATGGGGGAACTTGTAATTAGTTCATTTTCATTTTACCACATAGCACAAGTACTGTCAGGTTCTGCAAGCTCATTTTATTCTGAGGTGCTCTGCCTAAGATCACAATAGCTGTATTTTAAAATAGAGACCAGAGACCAGGGGCAGGATGCATTAAATTGAAAATTAGGTAAAAACACAGTTTTTGTTTTTTTACCACATTTTTGAATGCACTAAAACCTGGACGCCGGGGTTCAGCTGCGGAGGGAATCGCTAGCAAAAGCTGCTGATATTCTGTAGAAGTCTATGGGCTCTCGCTGCAGTACTGTGTTAGGGATCTGTCACGTATCCCTCCCAGCATGCCATGCGGCCGGCACTGTCACCCTGCACATGTGTAGAGGGTTTCCCAGGGCTCAGACCAGAAACTCCAGCACTGGAGCCACTTCACAAAGGACAGCTCTTATCGGAAGTACATATGCAATTAACAGTACGGTCCCCAGCGAACTGTTGATTAAAAAAAAAAAATTAAGACCTGGTCAAGTTTTTTGGTATATGGTCTGCATAATGGGCCTAATTCAGTTTTGATAATACCGCAAAAAAGCACACAAATGGGTAACATGTTGCAATACAGATTGGGCAAACGTAACTTGTAGAGACAATTAAATTTGGATGGGTTGTGTTCACACTGAAATCTAAGTTGCAGAACAAAATGAAGTGTAATATATGTGGGCCACATGCAGCCAATATTTACCCTGCAGAGAAACAATAGAAATGCATCTGCACCCTTGCATAGCAGCATGGCCTGTTCCAGACACAAAATGACTTGCTTTTTTGCTTTACTTAATCTGGCCCAATATCAGTTTTGGAACGCTTGCTAACATTTGTCACGGAGATCTGATAGTCCAACCCTGACTATACAGTAATAGTGTATATAACTTTACATACCCTTGTATGGGTTGGAGACATGTCATATCTTAGGAACACACAAAATAGATTTTCTCTTTCAATACAGTAAGCATTTTGTCTAATAACAGAATAACACAAAAATCTTTAGATTTTGTGCAAATCGAAAACATAAAAAAAAAATGAAATAAAGAAATATGTAAACGTTTATTTTTTAATCACCAGCATTGGAGATTCTGTGCACCAATATCAGCTACAGGGCACACCAATTAAACCCACAGGCTGCCATATTGTGTCCTTTATATTTTATATATATATATATATATATATATATATATATATATATATATATATATATATATATATATATATATATACACACACACAGTGTGACAGATGTTTATTAAGCGTGAATATACGGTAAAACAATTAAAATAGCTCCCAACTTCCCGTTTATTTGGGAGTGCCCCACCCGCAGTGTCTGGTGGAGGAGGGGGGGGCATAGCCAGCAGCTCTCAGAGTGTCAGTCATGGGTCCCCACAGTGATGAAAATGGGGGCGTGGCTTGCGATCGTGTTATTAACGTAAAGCCACATCCCTTCCTGGAAGGCTGTGCCCACTTTGGAGGAACATAGGCCCAGGATTTGGGAGGTATGAAATTAATATTTGTATTAATACATACTGTAAACAGTATACATCAGTTTGACACCATTTTCAGAACTATATTAATTCATTTTAACCTTTTTTTTCACTTTTCTTTATTATTACCAGGGGTTAAAGTGAGGGGGAACTGGGTGGAACTGAGTTCCACCACCTCTAATGGTAGGGGGAACTGAGTTCCACCTCCACCACAGCCCTGAACAGTAATCCAACAGAAAAAGCTGTCCCATCGGCTTCTTCTTCTGGCACGGCATACATAATGTAAAGTTAAGATGAACAACTGTGGACATTATGGGTGACATCGCATTTTTCATAGAAATCGCAAATTTAATGTGATGCGCTAAGGTACTGAAATCGCATATTATGTGCGTTAAGGTATGCTGATAAAAATTGCGAGATTAATTCGCATTTTTATCACATCCAGATGTTTTCGTATAGAAAAGTATACAAGTCGCTTATTTAATGCAATGCGCATTTGCACATCGCATTAATTAGGTGCCTAATTTTCGCACTTATTTCAGACCAGGGTCTGTTTGGCGAATTAGCCAGAACCCTGCACAGATCGCAATGTTCTGTGCAGGGTTCTGCTGTAAAAAATAAAATAAAGGGTTAAAATAAAAAAAAAACGAGCGCGGGGTCCCCCGCCCGAGTATAACCAGCCCCGGGCTCACTGAGCCGGTGCTGGTGACATAAAATCAGGGTCCCCGACAAATCGGGGTCCCCTTGATTTCATGAAACCAGCACCAGGCTCAAGGTCCGGCGCTGGTTCCCAAAATACGGGGGACAAAGTGACTAGGGGTCCCCCGTATTTTAAGAACCAGCACCGGACACAACCAGCCAGCAGGGTAATGCCACAGCCGGGGGAAACTTATTATATAAGCTCCCGCGGCCAAAGCATTAACCCCCTGGCTGGTCAGCATGGGCAGGGGTCCTGGGGAAGTGGGGACCCCCCAATGAAGGGGTCCCCCCCCTCCAGGACTTACCAGCCCATGCTGATAGTCCGGGGCTGTCCCCGATGCCCCTGGGCGGTGGGCATCGGGCTGATGGCTTGTGTAAAAAAAAAGAAGTACAGCTATTGTTTTATACTGGCGAACTATGAGTCCCAGCAAGCCTACCCCGCATGCTGGGACTTGGAGAACCACAAGTCCCAGCATGCGGGGCATTAAAGGGCCCGCTGGCACTTGTAGTTCAGCAGTACAAAAAATAGTTAAACAAAATCACACTGACACACTGTAAAATAAAAGTTTAATACATACAAAACACACACACACTGATACTTACCTACCTTGAGCCCGTAGGTCGGTCCCTGGGTCCTGGGTCCGGGCTCCGGGGCTCCAGGGCAGAAGAGTCCGGTTCCGGGGCCTTGGTCCTCGTTCCGGGGCTGGTCCTGGGGTTCCGGGGCTCCTGGGCTGCAGAATCCGGGGTCCGGGATCCGAGGTAGTCCCCAGGGGTACCTAAGGAAGCAAATCCAACTCACCTGGTCCCCGGCGACGACCTCGGAATCCTCTCCGGTGACAGCGCTGGTCCCATCTGCTACCCGGCTCGCAGGACTTTGACAGGCGCTGAGATGTTTCCTCCTCGGCGTCTCTGCACAGAATGATTTCTTGGCCAATCAGGAGCCGAGAAAGTCGGCTCCTGATTGGCCAGAAATCATTCTGAATCCAGACGCCGAGGAAGTAACATCTCAGCGCATCTAGAGCAGAGATGTTTCCTCCTCGGCGTCTCTAGTTAGAATGATTTCTGGCCAATCAGGAGCCGACTTTCTCGGCTCCTGATTGGCCAAGAAATCATTCTGTGCAGAGACGCCGAGGAGGAAACATCTCAGCGCCTGTCAAAGTCCTGCGAGACGGGTAGCAGATGGGACCAGCGCTGTCACCGGAGAGGATTCCGAGGTCGTCGCCGGGGACCAGGTGAGTTGGATTTGCTTCCTTAGGTACCCCTGGGGACTACCTCGGATCCCGGACCCCGGATTCTGCAGCCCAGGAGCCCCGGAACCCCAGGACCAGCCCCGGAACGAGGACCAAGGCCCCGGAACCGGACTCTTCTGCCCTGGAGCCCCGGAGCCCGGACCCAGGGACCGACCTACGGGCTCAAGGTAGGTAAGTATCAGTGTGTGTGTGTTTTGTATGTATTAAACTTTTATTTTACAGTGTGTCAGTGTGATTTTGTTAACTATTTTTTGTACTGCTGAACTACAAGTGCCAGCGGGCCCTTTAATGCCCCGCATGCTGGGACTTGTGGTTCTCCAAGTCCCAGTATGCGGGGTAGGCTTGCTGGGACTCATAGTTCGCCAGTATGGTGCTGGTTTTTAAAATACTGGTTCTTAAAATACGGGGTACCCCTAGTCACTTTGTCCCCCGTATTTTGGGAACCAGCGCCGGACCTTGAGCCTGGTGCTGGTTTCATGAAATCAAGGGGACCCCGATTTGTCGGGGACCCTGATTTTATGTCACCAGCACCGGCTCAGTGAGCCCGGGGCTGGTTATACTCGGGCGGGGGACCCCGCGCTCGGTTTTTTTTTTACACTTTGCGCTGTCCTGCAAATGTGCGATTTTCAGACATGAAAATCGCACATTTTCAGGACTAAATAGAGCGCACCACTTCGCCGCAAATCGTCCCTCTTTGCACTTTTCAGCCTCCAATGCGTATCACATTAAATAATCGAATTTTGGCTTAAAAGTGCGAATTAGAAAAAGGCGATTTGCGGCGATGTGGTGCGTGAATAAAACATGCGCATTTAGCGCAAACCATAGAATCTCACCCTATGTGTATAAGGGGAATTACTGTGTGACTTAATATGAATCAAGAGCACTACATGCAGTGTAATGTGTATACGATTGTGCTACCATGTATGGTGGGACCATTATCCCTTTATGGGCGGTAGGGCACAATTCCCTAGCACTGTTCTTGGCTCTGCCTAATGGGGGGAGGGGGGGGGACATTGTTAGGGGAGCAAAGTTCCACCACCTCTCCAGGACCAGTTTAAGCCCTGATTATTATATTATACATAAGGCAATACATACATATTGTTTGACTCAAATGTTATTACACATATCACACTTCATTTACCACAGAAACAAATACATTTAACATGAAATGTATTACAATTCATATCTCATTTTCAAGGGTTTTATTATATTTAGTATTTATTTATTATTAGTATATCTTCCACTCTCTAAATCGTAGTTGTAACACTAATAACTCCTCATGAGGCAACCATATATATTTGAGCATAATGCTGCCAAGACTCCCATTTTTACTATTTATTTTGTCTCCATTCTATAACTATAATTATTCTTATTTATTAATGATATGGGCAGGGTAGCTATTGTCTCCAATATTGGGCAATAGCTATTTTAGTTGCCAGAAATATATGGTTAAGGCATTTTAACCTTTTTATTTGCATATTACTATTGCTTCTGAAATAAATGACTATGCACCCTCGCTGAAGTAATTATGTTATGCATTATAAAGAACTGTCGTTCTAGTAACACTTACTCTTCTTGACGTATAAGGAGTTTGTCTTGGTAATCGGAAACCACCCTATGGTAAAAACAAACCAAACATGTATTGTCCATAATATTCTTTGCATATAAATAATTGCAAATTTAAATCTTGTACATGATAGCACATCTAAAAGCAGCACTAGTGATAAAAGCTAAATTTAATAATTATAATAATAATAATAATAATAATAAATATAATAATAAAACTCTATCTGATATAGCTGCAAATAGTAAAAAAAAATACTTTTCCAGATACGAATCAAGCTCTTCGCACTCACACACCCACTTTAATAGAAATCAGTCAGTAGGAATACTCTACTGATGTAATTACTTCAAGCTTTAATAAAAGTGCATTTAATAAAACAAAGGAAACACTCCCATGTCCAGGGCCGGACTGGCCATCTGGCCTCGTGGGACGATTTTGTGCAGAAAGTTCTCAGTTCTGAGAACTTTCTGCAGTATCGCTGAGCCGCTGCCACTCCGCCCCCGCGTGTCATTTGCATATTGACGCAATGGCGCTGACCTTGAGGCCTCTCAAACAAGGAGAAGCTAAGTGCTCCCAGTAATGTAGTGTGCGGCTGATGTAATGACGTCACCCGCACATCCACACACAGCTGGAAGTGACAGCGGCTGGCGTGGTAGCAGCGTGTATCAGCAGAGGGCGTCTTTCGCCTTCAGGCAGGTGCAGGTGAAGTTACCTGACTGTGGACTACGTGGGACGATTGGACGCCCGGGAGCCTTCAGGGTATCAGGTAAGTGCACAGTGCACCATCGGGGGTGCATGGGATGCCAGCCTCCGGTGACACTTCTGCACCTCCCTTGACCCACGTACTGTTTCCAGCTATCCAGCGCAATCCTGTGTCTGGCAGACACATACATCCCAGTTCAGGCCACTTCTGTGCATTGCCCAACCACAGAGTGACCGGACCGGGCACGGTACCCCCACCCAATCCTCCACCACCACCCTATACCTCTCCCCGCCTACTCACAGTGGAGCCTCAAGGACTCGTTTCCCTCTGAGTCCTCTCCCTGCCCACAAAACGACTCCCAGCTGGGAACGTTCCCTTCCACACTACACCCGCGCTCCTCACAGCATCAGAGGTACGATATTATTCCAAATATGTATATACACCCTGTGATCTACATATATATGTGTGTGTGTACCCTGTACCTGCCTGGACACAGGCATACTGTATATAAGATTTACAATTAGGCAGGCTGTTAGAGAGGAGAGATTTAAGCTGGAGTGTTCCATAATGTGGTAATGGGCATTATGGTGTGTTCCATATTGTGTAATGCCTCCTTTTTGTGATGCCATGCCTCCTCTCTGTGAGGCCACACCCCTTTTTGCTGTGCGGCTTCAGCGCGCAAGGGTCTCTCCTCCTGCAGGTGGGCCTGTGTGCTCAAAATGCCAGGGCCGATTTTTGGTCCCAGTCCGGCCCTGCCCATGTCTAATGTAAGATACACACCAGAAGGACCATGATCATGCGTCGATTGTGAAAAGATTTCCTAAAATCGTACAAGTATGCACAATTGGATTGGAGTACACAATCGGTACCCAATCCAATGTAGATGACAAATCTTTAGTGCAGCAGGTAAAATCTCCAAAGTGACCAAACAACCCCCGGGAACATGCATCTGATCGGAATCGCATTGAAAACATGCACAATTCTGCTCTGTTTACATACAATCGGTTGTTAGAGGCATTAAAATTGGGGGAATTGAGCCCAAATCTTTCTGGTATGTACCCAGCATAACACAATACACTGACACAAAGCAATTTAATATACTTCCATTTTTCAGTATACGTGTAAACCATCTTGTATTCCATCACCCACTGAATGGGTGGGATACACAGTATTTTAGTAGGAATATACTGTACCTCAACTGCAAAAGTAAATAGAGAGGTCAGTCAAAGAATAACCTCAAAATATACCATACAGAATTGAATCATGAGATGTATATTCAGATCTACTGTAGCTTGTTTTGTAAAAAACTATGCAGATGCAACTGTCCACATGCTCTACTATGCCATATACCAAGGGCCTAATTTAAAGTTGGAAGCAATTCCAGGGATATATGGATCTTGCAAATTTTTAGTGTCACATTCACAGCTTATAGTATTCGTCACATACTTGCCTACTTTGAAAACTAGTTTCGGGGAGATTATAGTTGGTAATAGAATTTTGCACAGCGCCCCATTGAGGGGGCATGTCATGCTCCTCCCAAAGGGTGTGTCTAGTTCCATATATATGGAGAGATTGTGAAAAGAGATTGTGAACATGGCACCTAGAAGCGTGGGTGTGTACTGCTACATCTGAGAGGAATCTTTTTAAATGACATATCCAAATGTAGATGAGCCCCAAAGCAGTTAGAGATGTTATACTTGGTAAAGTGCTGGGAAATGGTGCTGATGATTCAAATGTAAATGTATCTATCTGTCATTCCTTTTTTCCAAAATAATGTAACAGTGTAATGTGGGCTAGGTGAAATGAGGGAGATTGCTAGATTAATGAGGGAGAGAGGGAGATTGCTGCTATTTCAGGGAGTCTCCCACAGAATGCAGGAGGGTAGGCAACTATGATTCATGAATGAGTTAGCCAGGTGTTTCGCTTCTCAATTAACTATATCATGTGTTGCTGGATAGCAAGGGGACAGAATGGGAAGAAGCATAGAATAACCCTCCCATGTGGGCATGTAGTCAGGAGTTACGTCTATTCAGGGGCTCAGGCAGGTGTGTGCAGAGCTCTGTCTAATATCAGTCACATCACCTGTTCCTAACACAGGGCTGGTGCAGATGCAGATGTTACAGAGAATGGTTGCTGTCACAGGTAATGGGGATGGTACTGCCACATAGATGGGGATGGTGCTGCCACATAGATGAGCCCTTTTAGCCTCATGCAAAAGTTCACATGGATTACCAATTGCTGAAAGTGTCTGGAACGCAACCACCTTATGTGCGACCCAGAATTAGGCCCTGCATGTCTTGCAGCTAATACAATGATCACTGTGTTCATATTTTCACAGGAAAATCTCTCTTTTTCCTACTAGATATATATGCTTAGGTTCCATAATTCAGAATCCTAGTGCAGCCAAGTTAATACAATATTGGCTATTGGTACCTATTTTTTATTAGCTCTTAATAATAGGGTGTCACAAAATGTTACAGCGCTATACAGGGTTAACAGAGCAATACAATAATGTGACAAGCATACATACATACATACATACAGATAGTTACATGTTTAAGAATACAGTAATCACAAGCAAATTGCTATCTACTTAGTAGTTAAGTGAGCTAAAGGGGAATTGATGAAAGAAGGGAGGAGGAGCTACCTCTCTATCCTATGCCGTGTCAGACTGGGGCATGAAGGCATACCTCCAAACTGTCCCTATTTCTGTGGGACAGTCAAGATTTTTTTGTGACTGTCCCGTGTCCCTCCTGGGGCCAACAGTGTACCGGGGTTGGGGGGGGGGGGGGATTATTTATTTATTTATTTATTAAGTTTCTTATATAGCGCACACATATTCCGCAGCGCTTTACAGAGTATAGTTGAACATTCACATCAGTCCCTGCCCCAGTGGAGCTTACAATCTATATTCCCTACCACATATACACACAGACATTCTAGGGTTAATTTTGTTGGGAGCCAATTAGCCTACCAGAATATTTTGGGATTGTGGGAGGAAACGGAGTACCCAGAGGAAACCCAGGCAAGTACAGGGAGAATATACAAACTCCGCACAGTTAGAGCCATGATGGGAATCGAACCCATGACCTCAGCGCTGCGAGGCAGTAATGCTAACCATTACACCATCCGTGCTGCCCCAAGGGTGAAATTGGCAGTCCCCCTGTCACAGCAGTGAATAGACACCTATTCAGGAGATGGGGCATAGACAGGAGCTCTCACAGCGCTTTTCGAAATGGGGGCGTGACTTCAAGATCATTGACATTTCCTTGAAACCACGTCCAATTTACACAACATGATCCACTTCTTCATCAAACCCATTCAACTCTCGTCCTAACCCTCTGTTCCACTTTCACTGTCTACCCCATCTGTGTCACCCCTGTTTGTCTGCCCCTTCCATTTAGAATGTAAGCTGTCACGAGGGAATGGGATCATTTGGTCAACCATAAGTTGGTCGACAGTCATTAGGTCTACACCGTTAGGTCGACATCCCGGAAGATCGGCAGGGGTTTAGGTCGACATGGGACATGGTCAACAGTTCTCTAGGTCGACACGTGCGTTAGATCAACATGGGATAGGTTGACAGTCAAAAGGTCGACATGGGTTTTTTGACTGTTTTTGTTATGAATAGACACTGCAGGCAAGAATATTTTGACTAGACACTGCGGAGTCTATTCAGATGTACAGTACACATGGGATGCTGGTGGGGATGGCCACCGCCTTATTTCTGGCAGCAACATCACGATTTTCCTCCAGCTCGTGTATATACCCCTTTAGTACAATGTAAGAACTAAACATAGGATGTCTTGCTGTACTGCATATACTGTAAAAGTATAGGGTGATTGTTTTGTAATAAATGTATTATACATACAGTACAGTGGCGGAACTACCGTGGGCGCAGGGGATGCAGCTGCTATGGGGCCCGGCGGCTGGGGGGGCCCGATAGACAGCAAGCACTCCCCTGCACCGTGCTTAGGTTTTGTCTTTTTTTTTAGGGAACCGCGGCCGCCTATATTAGATGAAGCTGCTCGCCGGAGGGGAGAGAGGAGAGCAGCGAGCAGAGTAAGAAGCCGGGCGGGGGGATGGGCGGGGGCGGCGCGCTAGTCCGGAAGAGTGACTGCGAGGGAGGAGGGACTGTCTGCCTAGTGGAGGACCGCAGGCACGGCAGTGCAGTGGTACGGAGTGGACGTTGATGTGATCATGATGTGCGGTGGTGGCTGTGACTGTGTCCACAGAGAGGCACGGCCGCCACCTCCTGCTCCCCGCCGGCTGCCGCCGATACCCTCCCCGCCGCCTACAACCCCCACTTCCCTCCAGGCTCCTAGTGCTTCAGTACAGTCCCCACTAGGAAGCCATGGTAGCAGATACAAAGCTCCTGAGCTTCAGGAGACTGCTGCTACTTTCCCCCGTAGTACTCGCTGTCTCTGCTCTGACAAGCAGATCGGGGACTGACAGCCAAACTTCTGGAGACAGCGCAGGGGCATTTTGACTTTGCTGCTGTCAGTGAGTGCTCACAGATAGGCAGTCGCTCATCCTGATTGGCTGCCTGTACTGAGCTGTGATTTACTTCAAGAGAGCGGCACATTCAAAATGCTGCTGCGCTGTCTCTACAAGTTTGGCTGCCAGCCAGACTCAGTCAGTCCCCAATCTGCTTGAGTCAGAGCAGAGACAGACAGTCCTAGGGAAGTAACACTGGTCTCCTGAAGCTCAAGCTTTGTATCTGGCTCCACGATCTCCTTCTATGCCGCCCGGGGGTCTTTGGGCCTGAGACACCAGTCCCATTTTCCATCTCCTGATGGTGGCCCTGCAGCAGCACGCACACCTGCCCCCCACTCCTGCTACTGTTGCATTATTAAATGGCCTCTCATACTCCCACATGCTGGTGTACAGGCCTCTCATACTCCTACACCTGTGAAGCAGAGAGGAGCCGTGCTGCCTGAAGAGCAGCGTGGGACAGAAAAATAATTAACGTGGTAAGTTTGTAATTGTTGCCTAATGTGTAATGGACTTTGCGGTGTGTCACATAATGTGTAATGGGCTTTGCGGTGTGTCACTTAATGTGTAACGGGCTTTGAGGTGTGTCGCTTAATGTGTAACGGGCTTTGCGGTGTGTCGCTTAATGTGTAACGGGCTTTGCGGTGTGTCGCTTAATGTGTAACGGGCTTTGCGGTGTGTCGTTTAATGTGTAACGGGCTTTGCGGTGTGTTGCTTAATGTGTAACGGGCTTTGCGGTGTGTCACATAATGTGTAATGGGCTTTGCGGTGTGTCACATAATGTGTAATGGACTTTGCGGTGTGTCACATAATGTGTAATGGACTTTGCGGTGTGTCACATAATGTTTAATGGGCATTGCGGTGTGTCACATAATGTGTAAGGGTCTTTGCGGTGTGTCTCCTAATGTGTAACGAGCTTTGCGTGTGTCTCATAATGTTCCATGGGCTTTGCGGAGTGGCATAATTTGTGAGGGCTTTACCCTTTGTAGCGAGGCCACACACTTTTTTATAAAATGTGTCCATTCTTTATTTTAGAAAATATCTATTGGAGGGGCACATTTTTACTGTTCACACTAATGGTGGCCACACACCGCGGGATGCGCTCTGGTAGAGACCTGAGTTAGGGGGGGCCCCATTATAAATTTTGCTATGGGGCCCACTAAGTTGTAGTTACGCCTCTGATACAGTATGCATTAATTATGCAGCATTATATAATGCATAGCATTATACATCATATAGCTTTTATAGTACAAATGCTCAGTGGCGTATGTACATCCAAGGTGCCCGGAGGCAAGATGGATGTTGGTGCCCCCCCTAAATGATTATATATAATGCAATATGCTACAGTGCATCAAAATATATTTATGGTTTAAAGAAGGCACTCGAAGACAACCTCTTATCCAAAATGATCTTGTATTCAGAGCATGTTGTCTAATGTTTTTGGGACAGGTCTTTAACCCCTTCCCGACATTTGACGTACATTTACGTCATGGTCGGGAAGCACTTCCCGACACATGGCGTAAATGTACGTCATGGATTTAAACTGTCACCGCGTCTATAGACGCGGTGACAGTTTCAACATGTCTGCTGTCCCTGACAGCAGACATGTCCGTGCATGCCCAGGGGGGGCTGCGATGCCGCCCCCCCGTCGGCGATCGCTGTGATTGGCTGTTCAGTGTGAACAGCCATTCACAGCGTTTTCCTGTGTCACCGGCGAATAACGTTCGCCGGTGACACGGGATCAGAGGTGATTGGTGCTGTAAAGTACAGCACCAATCACCGCGGGGTGTAAGGGTGACACTGGTGTCACCCCACCTCACCCCGCCCGCCCCCAAAGGCCGTGATTGGTTCGTCGGACCGACGGACCAATCACAGCCAAGGAGGGGGATTTAAACTAACGGTGACTGCACTGCAGACGCCATTCCGGTCTGGAATAGCGTGCAGTGCGGTCACCGTACCCCCCCTGCCGCCATACTGACCAGAACCTTGCTCCATACTTGCTCCATACTTACCTGATCGCTGCTTCATCACTGCTTCCTGGATCCTGTTGCTACTTGTGCCTTCCTGTGAAATTGTGCTGCTGCAGTGTACTAGCTAGATAGAGAGATAGAGAGATAGAGAGATAGAGAGAGATAGAGAGAGATAGAGAGAGATAGAGAGAGATAGAGAGAGATAGAGAGAGAGATAGTGTCAGAGAGTGCTATATTTTGTGCTGCTGCAGTGTGATATAGTTATAGATAGAGAGAGAGATAGAGAGAGAGAGATAGATAGAGAGGCCTAGTGACAGAGTGCTATATTTTGTGCTGCTGCAGTGTGATAGTTATAGAGAGATAGAGAGAGATAGAGAGAGAGAGATAGAGAGAGATAGTGACAGATTGTGCTATATATTTTTTATATAACTGACTGCTGCCCCCTCCTTTTGTGCTGATCAGTATAAATTAACTGATCAGCAACTTTTTGGGGGCGCAGGTTTTTTTTTATATATAGATATACCTGTCAGTGCTGCTGCTGCAGTGTCATAGAGTGATAGATAGTGAGAGATAGAGAGATAGAGAGAGATAGTGACAGAGAGTGATAGAGAGTGCTAAATTTTGTGTCTGCTGCCCCCGCCTTTTGTGCTGATCACTATATCTGAGGTGATCAGCAACTTTTTTGGGGGTACAGAGGTTTTTTTTTTTTTATATATACCTGTCAGTTGCACCAAAGGTTGTGCACCTGCTGCACCTCACTGGTAATCAGTGTCGCATCACTGATCACCTTTTTTTTTTGTGTGTGTGCTGTGGGGTCTTTTTTTAATTTTTTTTTTACACACACTGTGATTTTGTGGGTGTCCTGTGGCCGCTGTGCGCTGATCAGTGACGTACATCACTGATCATCTTTTTCGGCACAGGGTTGATCTATTTTTTTTTTTTTGATCAAATTCCTGTTGCCTTTGAGCGCTGTTCAGTGACAGACGTTACTGACCAACATCTGTGCTCAATTTTTGGCGCAGGACCTTTTTTTTTTTTTTTAACCCCTTACATTTTTTATTTTTAACCCCCTCATTTTTTTTTTTTTTATTGGTATAAAGTATTTTTTTTTTTCTGCACCACATACACACTACACACTACATACCCCCCGGATTGAAATAAAGTTTGTACCCCCCCCTACACTATACACGTGTTGAAACATTTCACTACCAGTAACACAAAAATAAAAATGGCATCCCAAATGTCCTCCCAAATGTCCTCCCAAATGTCCTCCCAAATGTCCCCCCAAATGTCCTCCCAGTCATCCAGGAGAATGTATTCAGTGGAGGAGGCATATGCCATGCTTGCTTCTGACTCTGACACAGCCAGTGATGCAAGCGGGGAATTTGAAGGATTCGCCTTAACCTCATCTTCCTCCTCTAGTGATGAGGGACCCCCTCAAAGACGCCCCCGTAGAGCAGCTGAGACCCCCCCCCCAATAATTGATCTCGTATGGACCCCACCACCAGACAATTTTGAGCCCCAGGTTCCTGAGTTTTTGGCCATGCCAGGAATCCAATTTGATTCCACAGGTCTCAGAGAAATTGACTTTTTCAAATTATTTTTCTCTGATGATTTTATAAATTTAATGGTGGACCAAAGTAATTTATATGCCCAGCAGTTTATTGCTCAAAACCCCACGTCATCATTTGCTAGGTGGACCCCTGTAGATGCAGTAGAGATGATGACGTTTTGGGGTCTGGTGTTTCATATGGGCATAGTAAAAAAGCCAGAAATTAGGCAATATTGGAGTACAGATGTTCTGTACAGTACTCCATTTTACCGTATGGCCATGACCCGGACTCGATTTGAGACAATTCTTAAATTTATACATTACACCGATAATGCACAGTGCCCACCCAGAGATGATCCCACCTTTGACCGGCTATTCAAAGTCAGGCCGGTCATTGATCATTTCAGTGCCAAATTTGAAGAGGTGTACATCCCTGAAAAATTTATTTGTATCGACGAGTCCCTTATACATTTTAAAGGAAGGGTTAAATTCCGCCAGTACCTTCCCAGTAAGAGGGCAAGGTATGGCATAAAAATGTATAAACTGTGTGAAAGCACCTCAGGGTACACCCACAGGTTTAGGGTTTATGAAGGGAAGGATTCAAGAATTGAACCGCCAGAATGCCCCCCCTCCCTCGTAGGTGTTAGTGGGAAAATTGTCTGGGATTTAGTGCACCCCTTCCTGGATAAAGGTTATCACCTCTATGTGGATAACTTTTACACCAGCATCCCCCTGTTTAAGGCCCTTGGTTCAAGAGGTACAGCAGCTTGCGGTACTGTGCGCAAGAACCAAAGAGGCCTCCCAAAAACGCACATTGCCCAAGTAATGAGAAGGGGTGAAAGCAGGGGAATATGCAACGAAAATATGTTGTTGGTCAAATATAAGGACAAGAGGGATGTCCTTATACTGACAACAATTCACGGAGACAGTACCACCTCCATCCCTGTACGAGGTACCAGTACCCACACCTCCAAACCTAATTGTATCCTGGATTACAATAGGTACATGGGCGGAGTTGATCTTTCAGATCAGGTACTGAAGCCGTACAGTGCCCTGCGGAAAACAAAAATCTGGTACAAGAAGGTGGCCGTGTATATCATCCAGATGGCACTGTATAACGCTTACGTGCTATTCCGTTCTACCGGCCAGAGGGGGACATTTATGCACTTTCAAGAGGAAGTCATAAAGGGCCTAATATTTGGGAACCAGCAGGCAGAGGGCCCCAGTACTTCTAGTACTGGCCCCCGTATTGTACCAGGGCAGCATTTTCCTGATGAAATCCCCTCCACTGGAAAAAAGGGCAGGACACAAAAAAGGTGCAAAGTTTGCTATAAAAAGGGAATAAGAAAGCAAACTATTTTCCAGTGTGACACTTGCCCCGACAAACCCGGCCTATGTATAAAGGAGTGTTTTAAAATATACCACACATCTATGGAATATTAGGTTCATAATTTCACCGTGCTTCGGGGGTCTTGCTAATGCCACATAGCACCCACCATTCATTCCACCAGAATCTGAGCCGCAAAATCCAAAAATCACTCCTTCCCTTCTGAGTCCTGCCATGCACCCAACTGGTATTTTTTGGTCACATGTGAGGCATTGCCGTACTTGGGAGATATTGAGGCACAGATTTTGGGGTGCTTTTTCTCCTTCATTCCTTGTGAAAATGAAAAATTTTGAGCCAGAACTGCATTTTTGTGTAAAAAAATGTAATTTTTCATGTTCACTGCCCAGTTTTATCAAAATTGGTGAAACCCCTGGGGGTTTGAAATGTACACTATACCCCTAGATGAATTCCCTGAGGGGTGTAGTTTGCAAAATGGGGTCACTTGTGGGGGGGTTCCACTGTATTGGTGCTTTGGGGGTCTTGCTAATGCGACATAGCACCCACCATCATTCCACCAGAATTTGTGCTGCAAAATCCAAATATCACTCCTTCCCTTCTGAGTCCTGCCACTTTTTGGTCACACATGAGGCATTGCCGTACTCGGGAGAAATTGGGGCACAGATTTTGGGGTGCTTTGTCTCCTTCATTCCTTCTGAAAATGAAAAATTTTGAGCCAGAACTGCATTTTTGTGTAAAAAAATGTAATTTTTCATTTTCACTGCCCACTTGTATCAAAATTGGTGAAACCCCTGGGGGTTTGAAATGTACACTATACCCCTAGATGAATTCCCTGAGGGGTGTAGTTTGCAAAATGGGGTGACTTGTGGGGGGGTTCCACTGTATTGGTGCAACATAGCACCCACCATTCATTCCACCAGAATCTGAGCCGCAAAATCCAAAAATCACTCCTTCCCTTCTGAGTCCTGCCATGCACCCAACTGGTATTTTTTGGTCACATGTGAGGCATTGCCGTACTTGGGAGATATTGGGGCACAGATTTTGGGGTGCTTTTTCTCCTTCATTCCTTGTGAAAATGAAAAATTTTGAGCCAGAACTGCATTTTTGTGTAAAAAAATGTAATTTTTCATGTTCACTGCCCAGTTTTATCAAAATTGGTGAAACCCCTGGGGGTTTGAAATGTACACTATACCCCTAGATGAATTCCCTGAGGGGTGTAGTTTGCAAAATGGGGTCACTTGTGGGGGGGTTCCACTGTATTGGTGCTTTGGGGGTCTTGCTAATGCGACATAGCACCCACCATCATTCCACCAGAATTTGTGCTGCAAAATCCAAATATCACTCCTTCCCTTCTGAGTCCTGCCACTTTTTGGTCACACATGAGGCATTGCCGTACTCGGGAGAAATTGGGGCACAGATTTTGGGGTGCTTTGTCTCCTTCATTCCTTCTGAAAATGAAAAATTTTGAGCCAGAACTGCATTTTTGTGTAAAAAAATGTAATTTTTCATTTTCACTGCCCACTTGTATCAAAATTGGTGAAACCCCTGGGGGTTTGAAATGTACACTATACCCCTAGATGAATTCCCTGAGGGGTGTAGTTTGCAAAATGGGGTGACTTGTGGGGGGGTTCCACTGTATTGGTGCAACATAGAACCCACCATTCATTCCACCAGAATCTGTGCTGCAAAATCCAAAAATCACTCCTTCCCTTCTGAGTCCTGCCATGCACCCAACTGGTATTTTTTGGTCACATGTGAGGCATTGCCGTACTCGGGAGAAATTGGGGCACAGATTTTGGGGTGCTTTTTCTCCTTCATACCTTCTGAAAATGAAAAATTTTGAGCCAGAACTGCATTTTTGTGTAAAAAAATGTAATTTTTCATTTTCACTGCCCACTTGTATCAAAATTGGTGAAACCCCTGGGGGTTTGAAATGTACACTATACCCCTAGATGAATTCCCTGAGGGGTGTAGTTTTCAAAATGGGGTGACTTGTGGGGGGGTTCCACTGTATTGGTGCTTGGGGGGTCTTGCTAATGCGACATAGCACCCACCAAAATTCCACCAGAATCTGAGCTGCAAAATCCAAAAATCACTCCTTCCGTTCTGAGTCCTGCCATGCACCCAACTGGTATTTTTTGGTCACATGTGAGGCATTGCCGTACTCGGGAGAAATTGGGGCACAGATTTTGGGGTGCTTTTTCTCCTTCATACCTTCTGAAAATGAAAAATTTCGAGCCAGAACTGCATTTTTGTGTAAAAAATGTAATTTTTCATTTTCACTGCCCACTTGTATCAAAATTGGTGAAACCCCTGGGGGTTTGAAATGTACACTATACCCCTAGATGAATTCCCTGAGGGGTGTAGTTTTCAAAATGGGGTGACTTGTGGGGGGGTTCCACTGTATTGGTGCTTGGGGGGTCTTGCTAATGCGACATAGCACCCACCAAAATTCCACCAGAATCTGAGCCGCAAAATCCAAAAATCACTCCTTCCGTTCTGAGTCCTGCCATGCACCCAACTGGTATTTTTTGGTCACATGTGAGGCATTGCCGTACTCGGGAGAAATTGGGGCACAGATTTTGGGGTGCTTTTTCTCCTTCATACCTTCTGAAAATGAAAAATTTTGAGCCAGAACTGCATTTTTGTGTAAAAAAATGTAATTTTTCATTTTCACTGCCCACTTGTATCAAAATTGGTGAAACCCCTGGGGGTTTGAAATGTACACTATACCCCTAGATGAATTCCCTGAGGGGTGTAGTTTTCAAAATGGGGTGACTTGTGGGGGGGTTCCACTGTATTGGTGCTTGGGGGGTCTTGCTAATGCGACATAGCACCCACCAAAATTCCACCAGAATCTGAGCTGCAAAATCCAAAAATCACTCCTTCCGTTCTGAGTCCTGCCATGCACCCAACTGGTATTTTTTGGTCACATGTGAGGCATTGCCGTACTCGGGAGAAATTGGGGCACAGATTTTGGGGTGCTTTTTCTCCTTCATACCTTCTGAAAATGAAAAATTTCGAGCCAGAACTGCATTTTTGTGTAAAAAATGTAATTTTTCATTTTCACTGCCCACTTGTATCAAAATTGGTGAAACCCCTGGGGGTTTGAAATGTACACTATACCCCTAGATGAATTCCCTGAGGGGTGTAGTTTTCAAAATGGGGTGACTTGTGGGGGGGTTCCACTGTATTGGTGCTTGGGGGGTCTTGCTAATGCGACATAGCACCCACCAAAATTCCACCAGAATCTGAGCCGCAAAATCCAAAAATCACTCCTTCCGTTCTGAGTCCTGCCATGCACCCAACTGGTATTTTTTGGTCACATGTGAGGCATTTCCGTACTCGGGAGAAATTGGGGCACATATTTTGGGGTGCTTTTTCTCCTTCATACCTTCTGAAAATGAAAAATTTTGAGCCAGAACTGCATTTTTGTGTAAAAAAATGTAATTTTTCATTTTCACTGCCCACTTGTATCAAAATTGGTGAAACCCCTGGGGGTTTGAAATGTACACTATACCCCTAGATGAATTCCCTGAGGGGTGTACTTTGCAAAATGGGGTGACTTGTGGGGGGGTTCCACTGTATTGGTGCAACATAGCACCCACCATTCATTCCACCAGAATCTGTGCTGCAAAATCCAAAAATCACTCCTTCCCTTCTGAGTCCTGCCATGCACCCAACTGGTATTTTTTGGTCACATGTGAGGCATTGCCGTACTCGGGAGAAATTGGGGCACAGATTTTGGGGTGCTTTTTCTCCTTCATACCTTCTGAAAATGAAAAATTTTGAGCCAGAACTGCATTTTTGTGTAAAAAAATGTAATTTTTCATTTTCACTGCCCACTTGTATCAAAATTGGTGAAACCCCTGGGGGTTTGAAATGTACACTATACCCCTAGATGAATTCCCTGAGGGGTGTAGTTTGCAAAATGGGGTCACTTGTGGGGGGGTTCCACTGTATTGGTGCTTTGGGGGTCTTGCTAATGCGACATAGCACCCACCAAAATTCCACCAGAATCTGAGCTGCAAAATCCAAAAATCACTCCTTCCCTTCTGAGTCCTGCCATGCACCCAACTGGTATTTTTTGGTCACATGTGAGGCATTGCCGTACTCGGGAGAAATTGGGGCACAGATTTTGGGGTGCTTTGTCTCCTTCATACCTTCTGAAAATGACAAATTTGGAGCCAGAACTGTATTTTTGTGTAAAAAAAATAATTTTTCATTTTCACTGCCCAGTTGTACCACAATTGGTGAAACCCCTGGGGGTTTGAAATGTACACTATACCCCTAGATGAATTCCCTGAGGGGTGTAGTTTGCAAAATGGGGTCACTTGTGGGGGGGTTCCTAACTTTTAGCATCTTATGGTGCCTAGAAACCTACATGGTGCCTAAAAAATAATCTCATAAAAAGGAGGCTCCAAAATCAAGTAGGTGCTCCTTCTATTATGAAGCCTGTGGTTTGGTCACCGTGCACACTAGGGCCACATATAGGATATTTATGAAAACAAAAGAATTGGGGGAATCAATTTTTAGTCACATTTCTCTAGTAAAATGTACTGTGTTCCTTAGAAAAATGTATTAAAATTGCAAATCTGCAAAAAAAAAGAAATTTTGAAATTTCACCTACACTTTGTTTTAATTCCTGTGAAACACCTAAAGGGTTAACAAACTTCCAAAATGCTGTTTTGAATACTGTGAGGGGTGCAGTTTTTGAAATGGCATCATTTATGGGGGTGTCTCACATACAAGTCCCTCAAAGTCACATCAGAACTGAACTGGTCCCTAAAAAAATCAGTGTTTGAAATTTTCTTGAAAATTTGAGAATTTGCTATTCATATTGTAAGCCTCCTAGTGTCCCAAAAAATTAAAAGGAAGTTGAAATAATGATGTCAACATAAAGTAGACATATGGTCTATGTTAGTTATTCACTATTTTGAGTGGTAAGATTATTTGTCTCACAAGCAGAAAATTTAACATTTTGCAAATCGCTAAATTTTCCATTTTTTCACGATATTTTGGTATTTTTCACAAAAAAACACAGACTGTATCGACCCAAATTTACCACTAATTTGAAGTACAATGTGTCACGAAAAAACAATCTCAAAATCACTGGGATAAGTAAAAGCAAAAAAAAGTTATCCCCACTTAAGTGAGACATGTCAGATTTGAAAAAAAGGGCTCTGTCAGGAACGCAAAAACTGGCTCTGTCAGGAAGGGGTTAAGTGCATTGTCCTGAGGACAGGATGGCTGTCCCAAAAGAATTAGATGACATGCTCTGAATACATGCTACTTTTGAATAAAGCCTGTCTCTCTACAGTAGGGGCACACAGCCCCCATCCACCTAGGAATCAGGGGCGTAACTAACTATTTAGCGCCCCCCCCCCGCCGCACGTTTATTTGGCGCCCCACCCACCTAACCTGCCCCCCCCTTCTTACCCGCGGTCTGCGTCTCGCCCCGGCTCTCTGTTGGGACCTGCCTGACTGTCACGTCCCGGCCGGCTCCTGCTGCTACAATGAAAACTGACTCTTAGAAAATGGCTGCCCCCATACTGCAGACAGAAAACTGTCTGCAGTATAGGGGCAGCCATTTTCTAATTGTCAGTTTTCATTGCAGCAGGAGCCGGCAGGGACCGTGACGGTCAGGCAGGTCCCGGCAGAGAGCCGGTGAGACGCAGACCGCGGGTAACTATAGCCCCGCAGCCCCCCCCCCGGCGGCGCCCCCAATTTCTCTGCGCCCCCCCGCCACCGCGGGGGCTGCGGAGCTATAGTTACGCCACTGCTAGGAATGGTACACAGCCCCTCTCCCAACAGCAGGGGTACACAGCCACCATCCTTAAGAGTATGCAGCCACTCTCCCCACAGCAGTGGCACACAGTGCCAGATTAAGGTCTAAATGGCCCTGGGGCAGAAAATTATCAAGGGCCTATTATGCGCAATAATAGGGGTTGTGGCCAGCACCTAATAATGTGGGGGGCGTGACCAGTGTTCTGGTTGGGTGGACTGCTCTTGGGTGTGTCTCTATGTGTGTAAATACTTTCAACTAATTATATATGCCTGGAAAAGGCAAGGGGCTGGCATAGGAAAAATACAAAGGGTTTAGTATAGGGTGGAAAATGGCAAAGAGGTTGGCATATGCAAGGTCCTGGCACAGAAAATAGGGAAAATAGAATATACTTACCTTCCAGTGGCAGCTGCAGACTTTGGGCTTCAGTGCTGACCATGTATCACCAGCACTGAGAGCATCGGACGATATATATGCACACTCCCTCCAGCCAAAGAGTGCAATGGCATATATATATATATATATATATATATATATATATATATATATATATATATATATATATATATATATAGCCAAGGTAGAGGTGCGGCACTCAGACTAACAAAACAGGTCGAATAAAGAAGATGACTACTCCATATGACGAGGTTTCAGTTTATTAACTGTTTTCAAGTCACATATATATATATATATATATATATATTCACATATATATATATATATACACACACACACACACACACACATATATACATACACATACACACACACGCACACACAATATCTTCCCCGGCACTCCGGTGTCCCAAATCTGGGTTACCTCCTTAAGATTGAGTCCACTCTATACGGTCACAGGAAAGTAGCCAGTTTAATGCATATATATGCATTCGCTTATACAACAACACAACACCCCATGGAACCCATCCTGGAGGAGATCGCAGGTTTCAGGAACCTAACGCTCCTGCAGGGAGAAACGTTATCTCTCTCCCAAAAAGACGCGGATTGCATCCTCTTCAAAGAGAGACTTGCCACCACCGAGACATCCAGCACTGCGGAGATATCCTTTGAACAACTTTTGCGCCTCAAGAAAAGAGAGGTTGATTATTTGCTACACAGAATAATGCTCTCTCATTATTACAGAGACAAGAACATTCCGAGGGGGTTTAGAATACGTAATGCCCCCACAATAGGACGTTTGAACCCTGACTTCTGCCGCAGATGGGTGGCTGTCTTGAATAAAGCATTGTTCGACCTCATTCTGCTGGTGGTGGAAGAATCGGCAAGGGAGCTATCCTTGGTACGTGACTAGACTAAGGTCCTGGAAACAACCTGTTTGCAACAACTGCAATCTGATCCCTCTGAAGAGTGGCTCAACAAACTTAGTCAACAGGTCGACAAGTATAAAGCAGACCTCATACGATTTAAAACCAATAAACTGAATACGGTCAATCGTGACTACGAAGAGGGCCGGGTCTACATCTGGACACAGAAACAGGGTCCACATAATAAAGATCAAAGGCAGAAATATCGCAAAAGACGGGCAAGAAAGTTCCCGCTGGACACGGAATCATCCAGTGCTGCCTCTAACAGCGAATCAGACGCCCCAAGCACCAGTCGCAGAGGCCAGCAAGGAGCTCTCCCTTTAGGGGTAAAAACGAGGGCACTGCTGGGAACTACAATCGAAGAACCCGCCGAGGCCGACAAAACCAAAGGGAAGCGAGGAAAGAAAACAAAAGCATAAACATTGTCTATAACATCATCTTCTAGAACCTTCTCCCCTGACGAACATTCCGTATTGCAGAAAGGTTTGAACTTTGTCCGCACCAATATGCCTGATGCCTTGGAATCCAGGATTGATGTCTGCAGATTGAACTGACAATTTAGACTGAGGGAGTACTATAATGACAAAGAAACCTCCGATGCACCTGGTGAGAGAGTTCCCGTTAAGCAGAAATCTCGATTTTAACCCATTTCCATCAACCCGGCCATTAATGCTTTCACACAGACTCTGCAGCATCACAGTGATAGTGAGATAAAGTCCACTGATAATGCACAGAAAAATCTCACAAGGAACCAAAGGCTGGCTCCGAAACAATTATCAGGCTATGATGACATCACCATACGCCCAGCGGGATTGCCTTATTCACAATTCCTCAGAGTTGTTAGAATTTGTAGCGATGAGAGAGACAGGGATGATCAGCTAGACAAAATTACACACAAATTTTTGCAAAAAGGATAAAACTCCTCACAGCTTAAGTCAACCAGAACTAAAGCTCTGGCATCACTCAATCAGGAGATGACACAGACCAGATGCAATAAAGAAGACAATTCTGTTACTTGGGTGAATACCTTCACAATGGCCAGCAAATCCCTGATAAACACTGGCAAAAGAGCTTGGCCAGTGATACAAGCTGATCGCAATCTATCTAGCATCTCAGATAAATCCGTGCTTCCCTGCTACAGTCGAGGCAGGAATATTAAGGATCTTCTGGTGCACACGGATGTAACATCCAAATCCTGCCCTGCAGCACACTTTCTAACCAAAAAACCCAGCAACTATAGATGCCAGGGATGCGCAACTTGCTCCTTTTTGGAGATTGGAAATACGTTTGTGCATCCCCATTTAGGCACCACCTTTAAAATCAACTACGTCCTTAATTGTTCAAGCCGTTACGTGGTATATTTCTTGCGCTGTCCCTGTGGTCCCTACTATGTAGGGAAGACCACCTGTCAATTTAAGGAGAGGATGGCTCAGCACTGCAGCGCGATTAAAATGGCTTTGGTAGGCAGCCTGTAGCACAACATTTTGCTGCATACAGACACAACCTAGCTTCTCTTAAGTACAAAATGATAGACATGGTTGTTGAGGATAAGAGGGGTGGTGATAGAGCAAACAAATTGTTATGTTTGGAAGCCAAATGGATACACAGGCTTAACACGGTCTCTGCACGGTTTGAATGAGAATTTATCTCTTAATTGCTTCTATTGATTAGATCCGACACAGGATCGCCCTGGCAGTAGACTAAAACACCTAATTGAATAATTGGAACCCAAACATCATGTTTGCAATTATGCACTGATGTACTGCTTTAAACACATGTTGCTGCTGTTGCATTATCAGGGGCTGGCTGGCAACTTTTAGCCTGGGGGGCAAGTCCAGAGCACCGGCCCATAAGTAACAGCGCATCGTTAAATGGAGGTTTTTCGTATATGTATTAATAAAACAAAAAAAAAAAACAATAATAGGACACCACAGGCTGCTCCCCAGTATAATATCAGGAGCCCCACAGGATGCTCACCCTGGCTAGTTATGCCAGAACCAGTGGCATAACTAGCCACTTTGGTACCCTGTGCCAGAAAGGAAATTGGTGCTTGCCCCACAACCACACTAAAAATAGGAGAGTGCGCGCCGAAGGCGCGCGGCAAAATGTAGGAGCGATACTTCATGGGGAAGAGGCGTGGCCCTATAAAAGTACTAATAACATCGTAATGCCCATAACACATTATACCACACATAGTAATGCCCATTATGTATTATGCCACACAGCGTAATGCCCCTTACACAATATGCTGCACACCATAATGCCCATATGATATTACGACACACATTATGCTCCACGCAATGCCCCGAGTACACCTGCATATGACTACATAATGGCCCAGGGTTACCGACAGTAGCAGCGCTGTGTATATATATATATATATATATATATATATATCGCACACAGTTACCGACAGTAGCAGCGCAACTTATATTGTACATAATGTCCACATCAGTTGCCGACAGTAGTAGTATCACAACTTATACATAATGCCCACACCAGTTGCTGACAGTAGTAGCGCTGCTTATACGTAACACCCAAACCAGTTGCCGACAATAGTAGCGTTGCCTATACATAACAACCGCACCAGTTTCTGACAGTAGTAGTGCTGCTTATACGTAACACCCACACTGACACCAGACGCAACAGCAGTAGTGCTGCCTATACATATGCCCCCACCAGTTGCCGACACTAGTAACGCTGCCTGTACATATGTCCACACCAGTTGCTGACACTAGTAGCACTGATTATACATATGCCCACACCAGTTGCCGACACTAGTAAAGCTGCCTGTACATATGCCCACACCAGTTGACGACACTAGTAGCGCTGATTATACATATGCCCACACCAGTTGCTGACGCTAGTAGCGCTGCTTGTACATATGTCCACACCAGTTGCCGACACTAGTAGCGCTGATTATACATATGTCCACACCAATTGCCGACACTAGTAGCGCTGCTTGTACATATGTCGACACCAGTTGCCGACACTAGTAACGCTGCCTGTACATATGTCCACACCAGTTGCCGACACTAGTAAAGCTGCTTGTACATATGTCCACACCAGTTGCCGACACTAGTAGCGCTGCTTGTACAAATGCCCCCACCAGTTGCCGACACTAGTAGCGCTGCTTGTGCAAATGCCCACACCAATTGCCGACACTAGTAGCGCTGCTTGCACAAATGCCCACACCAGTTGCCGACACTAGTAACGCTGCCTGTACATATGTCCACACCAGTTGCCGACACTAGTAGCGCTGCTTGTACACATGCCCACACCAGTTGCCGACACTAGTAACGCTGCCTGTACATATGTCCACACCAATTGCCGACACTAGTAGCGCTGCTTGTACACATGCCCACACCACTTGCCGACACTAGTAGCACTGCTTGTACACATGCCCACACCAGTTAAAGTACACTCACATTTTACATACCTGGTTCAGGGCACTTCAGGCTGGCAGCTCATCATCTCCTTCACAGTCGTGTAGCTCCGCCCCCTCCGGACGTTAGCCCCGCCCCTTTTCCGATCCCTACAGGGACGCTGAACAGGAGCAGCAGGGAGGGATCCTCTGTACTGTCCATGCTGCTGCCTGTAATGCAGTGAGTGTGTTACAGGCGCAGCAGCTGCTGGCAGCCACAGAGGTCTGAGCTCCTCAAGAGAGTCCAAAGCCACTCTCTGTAGCAGCCTCCTGCACTAGACGTCCTCAGTGCAGGAGGCCGGCAGCCATGTTTCCGAAGACCAGTCGGAGACTGGTTAGCCGTGGCTGCAACAGCAGCCTCAGAAACAAACAGGCGGCCCGCACACATTAGATTGAGCGGCCCGGGGGGCACATGGCACCCTGCCCCCCGGCCCAGCCCGCCCCTGTGCATTATAATGAAATGTTTCTGTCTGCCACAAAGTTGGTAATTTGTTACATTGCCTTTCTACTGTGATGACATGCACGCGCTGTTAAAAATTGTATACTGCAATCAGGGACGTGCAGTCAGGGGAGGCAGGGGAGGCAGAGCCTCCCCTGTCACAATGATGAAAATAATAAAAAGAAGATATTTATATATCTTCTTTTACTATTTTCATCATTTCTACCTCTCCGGCTGCCTCCCACTGCTGCATGTGAGAGTGGGAGGCAGCGGGAGAGGTGCCTCCCGCTGTTCTCATTAAAACACCGGGCAGCGGGGGGCGGGTAGGGGTGGGCAGGGGGCAGGGCGCAGCAATGGGCTGTAAAAGCCCATTGAAAATTAATGGGGAAGCGGCACTTATACTGATGCCGCAATGACAGCGGCACCAGTATAAACGCACGCCCCCAGATGTGATTGGGCCAGCAGATCCAGTGCTGGATCCGCTGTCCAATCACACATGCAGCAGCGCGGGCAGCGGGGAGTTCGGCCGGCGCCTGCAGGGAGAAAGCAGAAGAAGTCACTCACCCGCCGAGAGGACTGGCCGCCGCCACCGCCGAGGACAGGTGAGTCTGCCGGGTGGTGGGAGGGAAGGGGGGGTTTGCAGCCAGTCAGGTCTCCACTCTCCACGGCTCCTCTGCCCCAGCGCAAAAATGTACTGCCTAAGGGCGCTCCATGCCTAGTCTATGGCCAGGGGGAAGGGTGAGGGAACAGGAGAGCTGGCTGCCCGTCTACCGCTGTGATCGCGCAGCTGCGCCTGGCACCAGCAGCGCCCGATCCGCACACGGGGGACATGCCCCCCCTTGCTGCCGCGCCGCCCCATGCTGATCGTGCAGCCGCAGTTCAGTGAAGATCGAAGCAGGCTGTCAGCTGCGCCTGTGATCAACAGCGCCTGCCCTGGGGGGACACTTCCTCCTTTAACTCACAGCCGCTGCCGCACACTGGGAATGGCATGCAAGCCCCCCCATTTGTACTACCACACATAACACTAACATCGTGGCAGAGACTTCACAGAGGACCTGCTTTCACCACTGACTGCACCTGATGATGGACTGCTTCTATTAGGTATGAAGACATAAATTATATATTCTTATAACGCTACAAAAAAAAAAAATGTATACACAGTCTTTAATATACTACAGTTCAACTTCTTCATTCTGCCCCCACTAATATATATATATATATATATATATATATATATATATATATATATATATATATATATATAGGCAATGTAAGCGACACTCCACACATAGAAATAAGAGCCAAGGCACAGGTTGTTTTGTTCAACATTTCATTTGCAAACATACAATTTTCATTAGGAACTAAAGGTGCACACACACGGGGGCGATTATTGCAACTATCGCTGGCAATATGGTCGCTGAACGACCATATTGCCAGCGATAGGAGTGTGCACCGGCGATAAATCGCCGGGTGCACACTCCCATTTTCTGCCCTTTGTGATCGCTGGTCGCAGGAGCTTGCTCCTGCGACCAGCTGATTTCCACTGCTGGGCTCCCCTGGCAGTTTCTTTTTCATCAGCGACCATCTCTGGTCGCTGATGCAAACGGGACACCGAGCGATACATCGCACCGTGTGTACAGGGCTTAAGTGTAACGGGGTAGTGGACAGCGCTCCAATGTGCAAAGATTTCCTTGCTCCGGTGCCCTCAGAGGGCCTGTTATGGTCCTAGTATGCAACTTTGGGATAAGCGGCACTCGGAATAAATAATACACAACAGCAGGTGTTTAGGGACCCTAAACATCTGCTGTTGTGTATTATTTATTCCGAGTGCCGCTTATCCCAAAGTTGTATATATATATATATATATATATATATATATATATATATATATAAATTTCAGAGAGACAAAGGCACTCAGAGGCTTGAAGAAGGTGAAAAAAACTGGAGGAATTTTATTCCATAGCCTGTCTACATTTCGGGGGTCATGCCCCCGTCATCAGGACAAAAAGGCAAAGGTAACAACCTGCTAAGTGTACATACTGTGAATAAATTTTGTACACTATTTATTCACAGTATGTACACTTAGCAGGTTGACTTGTTACCTTTGCCTTTTTGTCCTGACGAACACTTATGTGGCATAATATGCAATATGCATTACGGTGTGTGGTGTAATGGGTATTACGGCATGTGGTATTTGCAATAGGCATTATAAAGTATGGCATAATTGTGTAAGGGGCGTTACCTTGTGTGGTCTAATGTGTAATGGGCATTATAGTGTTAATGTGTGGTATAATGTGTAATGGGCATTGCGTTTAAAATATATTGCTGCATGCCTCTAGCAGGCAGCAGCGGGTGTATGTGCTTCTACATTCGCGTGGTCCAGCTAGGAAAGGATATGACTGCACGGGCTGTTGCTCCTCCTAGACATTTTCTCTGTAGTGGACTCCTGGCTACACCACTGTGCCTCTGCTAAAGTTTGCAGTCTGAATCTGTGTCCACGGGTCTTTTGGTGGTAGTGGTGTGGGTCCTGCTCATCTCAACATATATATGCAGCTTTTGTGAGTGCAGCAGGGACAGCAACTATGAGTGACAGCTGTCCCTTGACAAGGGCAGGGCTGTCAGGGACTTGCGCACATGTACAGGGCTCTTGGCTGCACCTCACGTGGCATTATGCGTGTAAGCAGCACTACAAGGGGCATTGTGTGTGTAAGCGGCACTGCAGGGGGCATTATGTGTAAGTGTATCCTCGCAGGGCATTATGCATGTTAGCGGCAATAAAATGTACTACTAGGAGAAGATGCATCTTTTGCCATGAAACCCCCGGCATAATATGTAATTGGCATTACAGTGTGTGGTATAACATGTACTTGGCATTATGGTGTTTGGTATAATGTGTAATGCACATTACAGTGTGTGGTATACTGTGTACTGGGCATTAAAGTGTGTGGTATAACATGTAATGGGCATTACGGTGTATGGTATAATGTGTACATGGCATTATGGTGTGTGGTGTAATGGGTATTAGGGTGTGTGGCACAATGTGTAATGGCATTACGCTGTGTGGCACAATGTGTAATGGCCATTACGGTTTGTGGTATAATGTGTAATGGGCATTATGGTGTGTGGTACAATGGGCATTACTGTGTGGCATAATATGTAATGGCCATTACCTGGGCACAATGTGTAATGAATTGGGCATGCCTTTTTCCAGGCTAGGATACACCCCTTGTAATTAGGCTCCGCCAATTGTTGATTTGGTGCCGCCCACATGAGGCCACTTCCAGATATTTTCCAGGGCCACTTTCAGTCCCCAATCCGCCCCTGGTCGCATATACCGGCGGCCGCTGCATATGTAGCACCGCGGGGGGGGGGGGGTGCTGGTGAGGTCAGTGCCTCCCCAGGCAATGACCTCACCGCACGTCACTGACTGCAATGATATGTTCTTTCTATAAATATGTAAATATCGTTTTTTTTTCCTTCTGGTGATTGTTCAATTAATGATGTCATAGAGGGCAGCCTGGTCTGCCTCTGATGACACACTCACTCCTCCCTTCTATGGCGCACATGGTGTCCCCTGCACCCATAAATAACTTGTGTATGCAACTGTTCAGGTTGTTCCTGAAGACGATAATAAATCGAAACATTGAACGCATCCTGCCTATTTGGGATTATTGCATCCCTGATTTGAAAAGTCTGTGAGTGCCACCAGCATCCTTTCCTGTGTGTATATATATATATATATATATATATATATATATATATATATATATATATACTCCCCAATAGTGGTGAGGCGCCAATCTGTCGATGTACAGTCCTTATGAAACCAGCACTTTTAAAATAATGACAAAAATTTCATCCAAGCAATTGCTTTATTTGATCCTTCAGATTAATGTAATGCCAGCACTAGCCATGGAATGGGTTAAACATCCCAGGCTGTGTGTGTGACCCTTGGGGAGCATGTGACTCGGAGATCCAATAAGGTGCTTGGGAATGGCAGAGTTAGCTGAATATTGGGTCAGGAAAGGGAGGAGTCTTCCTCTCTTTCCTGCTGAAATTTTCCCTCCCTCCCTTCCCTGTGATCATTTGGTTTAAATGGGGGGTTTATTCCAGGGTGTCTTAATCGCGTTGGCTGATAGGCGGGAAAGAACGGCAGGTTAATAGTTTTTAGCCTTCATTACCTAATTGCTTGGATGAAATTTTTGCCATTATTTTAAAAGTGCTGGTTTCATAAGGACTGTACATCGACAGATTGGCGCCTCACCACTATTGGGGAGAAGATTGTGGTACTTGTTCCCTTGGCCCTCGGGGAGCATTGTGGTTGGGCAGCCAATTTGTACAATTGTTTATATATATATATATATATATATATATATATATTTCTGTGTATAGCGCGTGGAGGAATATTGGGGTTTGATATATATATATATATATATATATATATATATATGTTTACAATTTCCAACACTCACAGGACGCAGGGAGATATATTGCCGGGTGCCCTCCAAATGTGCACCCGCAGGACGCCGGTGTCCTATGATACTTGCGGGGTGAGGCGACACTCCAGTCATAAAAAAAATACTGAAAGACAAAACTTGGTAGACAACATTTCAGCACCTTTTATGTGGTCACCTAAATTTACAACACCATATACCCCTTATACAAATCATGCAACACAATAGGAACCCCCTTATACTGTACTTGCCTCTTACACATTATGCCACATGGAATGAGACAAAATTCACACTGACTAAGCCAAAATTCACACTATGGCACATGGATTGAGTCAAAATTCACGTTATGCCACACTGATTAAGGCAAAATTCACATTTTGTCACATGGGTTGAGCCAAAATACACAATATACCAAATGGATTTAGCAAAAATTCACAATATGCTTCATAAACAGGGGTATTGCGCACGAAAGGTGCGCATTAAAAATTTACACCATAATGCCCATTACATGTTAAGCCACACACCATAATGTCCATTACGTATTATGCCAAACACCATGATGCCTATTAAAAATTATGTTCAGACCCCTTGTGAGACCATAAGCTGGTGCGGTTGGCCCTGGGTTCCTCCTAATGCAAGACAATGCTAGACATCATGTGGCTGGAGTGTGTCAGCAGTTCCTGCAAGATGAAAGCATTGATGCTATGGACTGACCCGTCCGTTCCCCAGACCTGAATCCAATTGAGCACATCTGGGACATCATGTCTCGCTCCATCCACCAACACCATGTTTCACCACAGACTGTCCAGGAGATGGCGGATGCTTTAGTCTAGGTCTGGGAGGAGATCCCTCAGGAGACCATCCGCCACCTCATCAGGAGCATGCCCAGGCATTGTAGGGAGGTAATACAGGCACGTGGAGGCCACACACACTACTGAGCCTCATTTTGACTTGTTTTAAGGACATTACATAAAAGTTGGATCAGCCTGTAGTGTGTTCTTCCACTTTAATTGTGAGTGTGACTCCAAATCCAGACCTCCATGGGTTAATAAATTTGATTTCCATTGATAGTTTTTGTGTGATTTTGTTGTCAGCACATTCAGCTATGTAAAGAACAAAGTATATATATATTGGAGTATTGTGTTATATATATATATATATATATATATATATATATATATATATATATATATAACACAATACTCCACGACGCGCTTAACAATATCAAACAGAAGAACTTTCTTTTAACAATATATACTGAGGCTGCTATACCACAATGTTACCCGAGAGCCGGGTAACTTACATACAACATACACTTCCCAAATGTGGTTCAGCGCCCTTTACTCAACTGATAGTCCATACGTCATTTCTCCAAGATAACAATTTATTAAAATCTTCAAAGTTTGATTGACCGTCTGGCCGTACAACAGAATCCCCTGGGATTCTGAGTAAAGGGCGCTGAATCACATTTGGGAAGTATGTATATATATATATATATATACATATATATATATTGAAGTAGTTCAAAACGGCACTCAGGTACATGTAGGAAAGAGTGGTGCAAGGTCCACAATGGATAATGATAAACAGCACTTACCTATCCTGGGAACCAGGGTAGGAAACAGACCAGCACTCACGAAGTTTGAAGTGACCAATTCCTGGAGGGTAGGCAAGCCTGATATATATGCACATTGACAAAGGAGTTGAGCACCCTGAAACGTAGGGATTTACCATGCACCATTTTTGTCATTAAATTAATTGTTGACAGTTTGAACAGCCGCTATCACCTCTGTAAGCATACTTATCTACGCAGCAGGCACTGGAGCATTGCTACTTTGGTAGGGGGAGTGTCGATCCGCGCCCCACCCATGTAATTAGTTTGACAGTCATTAGAGCGACCACTATTGTCGACATCAGATTTTTACCGTGTACCACGTTCGCTCACTGTGCTTCGGGCACGGTGCCTCGTTTCATACTATTATATTCTCCCACATGTGTAGTAAAGTATGAAAAAAACACAGTTTTTAGAAAAAAAAACACGAAAAACTCATGTCAACCTTTTTCATGTCAACCTATTCCACAGCGACGAACTGCTTGTGTCGACCTTTTGACCATGTCGACCTAATGCATGTCGACAGTTTTCACGTTGACCTTTTGATTGTGGACCAATAGTGGTCAACCTATGCACAGATCTCTGAAAAAATAGTTTCTAAATGTATCAATTTATAATAGATTCTCAGTGGCAGTATAATGCAAAAACACCTTTTTATATTTGTAAGGATCGGCAGGTTCTCCTTCATGACAGCAATAATAAACACTTGGTGCTGTTAGTATTTCCAAAGAAGAAAGCAGAAAACACCAGATCGGAGCATATCCAGACATGCCACATTTGTTTAAAGGTAGCGGTGTTGATTGTTGCAGCAATGTAGATCCTGTCACACTACACCTCTCTCTAGAAATAGCACCGTTCTCTTGTGTAAAAACTATTAATAATAGCCTTATTCCAGCAGCACAGAGTACTCAAACAGCAAACTCTAGTGTAGGTGGAAGCTTATTCCATTCCTTTAGAAACAATTCAGCATGGCTATGATAAAGTGAAGAAAAATAATTATATATATTTATTTATCTATCTATCTATCTATCTATCTATCTCTATAGCCCCGTACACACGGGGGAGATATATTGCTGTTTCTCCTTTTCATCAGCGACCAGAGATGGTCGCTGATGAAAAAGAAACTGCCGGGGGGAGCCCGGCAGTTGTAATCAGCTGGTCGCAGGAGCATGTTCCTGCGACCAGCGATCACCACAGGGGTACAGGGTTGCCGACTTTGAGATTCTCCTCTCCGGGAGAAGCCCGGAGAGGAGAGATTCAGCAGACACTCGGGGGGCGGGGCTTGCGAGTGACATCACTAAGCCCCGCCCCCATGCTGGTAAAGCAGCTAATTCACGGATCTCCGTGGAGGGGGCGGGGCTAAAATGACGCGATTTTGCCGTTTTAGCTCCGCCCCCTCCTCTGAGACCCGAGGATTGCGGCATTTTAATGCCGCGACTTGAGGGTCAGCGGGGGTCCCCCCTGAATCCGGGAGGGTTGCCCACCCTTCCGGGGGACCGGGAGGGGGACCCGATTTTCGGGAGACTCCCGTAAATTCCGGGAGGGTCGGCAACCCTGCAGGGGTAACAACGGGAGCACGCACCCGGCGATATATCGCCGGTGCACACTCCCATCACGGGCAATATGACCATATTTCCTGCGATATTACACAAAATCGCCCCCCCCCCCCCCCCCCCCCGTGTGTACGCACCTTAAATGTTGAAAAGATAACCACATCCTTTCTGGGTGTGGATTGAAAGGTCTTGAGTGTTGAGGTAGACAGTCAAAGGGTTGACAACAAAAAGTCGACATGCAATTTGTCAACACAGACAAAATGTCGACATGCAATGGGTCCACCTGGAAAAGGTTGACGCATGACACATTTTCAAGGGTTTTCTGGTGTCAGTGTGGACATGGACTGTTAATTAGTGTAGTGTGCACCCTCACATGGCTAGCTTAGCTCACCATGCTCTGGGCTTTACCATTCCCAATTGTACTCCATGTGGATCATAAAGAATGAAAAAGACAAAAATTGTGAAAAACTCATGTTGATCTTTTCATATGTCGACCATTGTCATGTAGTCATGAAATTGGCGCCCAAAGCAAAACTGCAATCAACATGGACATTGAAAAAAGTGCACGTGTCCCCTTGAATGGCTCACTGCGCTCGCCAAGCTTCGGGAATGGTGCCTCGCAGCACTTGGCACACTTCTATAGTCTCCACCCACGCCCTAGTGGATGGTAGGGCATGAAATACCGCTGGTAGGCACATGCCTACTGAAAAACCCATGTCAACCTTTTGACTGTTGACCTCTCCAATGTCAACCTAATGCGTGTGCCGACCTTTTGACTCTGTCGACTTTTGGTGCGTTGACCTTTTTCGTGTGTCAACCTTAAGTGTCGACCTACTGACCATATACCATAATTCTGGAAGGGGCATCCTAACATGGGCTATTTCTGGGATCAGTTTTGTCATGCCTCTTCCCCATTGGGGCATGCACCCTATGTCCCTAGTGGTAAAATAAAGGGGAGGGGCATCAATTTCCTTTCTGGCACAGGGACCACGGAGTCTAGTTGCGGCTCTGCACCGGCGTGGTGTTTAGCTGGAGCAGTGCTGTACATTACATGCAGAATTCTTTATCCCAAGAGTCTGATTCATTTTACAAAACATAAGTCTATCTATGCAATAAAAATGCTCATTTGATAATACACAAAATACTTCTGTTCAATTCACTGTAATATACAAATATACATGTGTGCTTGTCTCCGAATCACATAATATAGGATTCCAGAAATTATATTCCTCTAGTGTAGAACAAGTTCACTCATTAATTAAATCTGTCTTTTTTATGTGAAGTTCATCAACAAACACGGTAACGATAGGATATAATAGCCTATCTGGTACTTACTTTTCCCTCAATGCCTTTTGTCATAGAAACTTCTTTTGAGTTGTTTTCAGTTATCTTATGTCCATGATCTCCCAGGGAGGCAGAAATACATAGGGCGAGGAGTCCAAGCAGGATGATCATGTTTAATCCTTACTGAAGTGATTCTCCCAGGGAAAGTTGAGCTTCTTTCCAGCAGTGCTGGGACTTTAGACTGTAGTACATGCAGAGTGGGAACCTGCCAGTCTGCAGCTGGCTGAGATGCCTCAGACACTGGAGAAAGAGGCAGGCACTGTCCCACCCCTTCTGCACTTCACCAGTGTCCTTTACATCATACAGCATACAAGCAGAAAGAGCTGTGTCAATGACAGCCATGAAGTAAGACGCCAGAAGCCTTTGCAAATGACAATGTCCTATTTTAATCCTATAAATTGACATCCAGGGAATAAATATATGCTGTGCTAAAATTCTGTTTATTCTGTGCAAATAGATCCGTGCAGCTTTTGTTATACGTTTCTCAACAGAGGCGCCAAGTGGTCTTTTAAAGTATGTGCTAATGTTTAACTCATCATCTGGTACAACAGGTTCTACTTTGTATTACTTTAGTAGTGTAGTTGTAAATCTTTGGTTTTAATGCAAAAGTATAAACCTCCTTTTAAAATCTGAAAACAATCCAAGGTTTCAGTTATAAAAGTATTCAGCATTTTGGAAAATGATCGTACGCACATCTTTTATAAAGCAGCCAAACCGGGTATGGACCCAATTTAGGTGGACATGCAATGGAACGACCACTGAGGGTCAACACTTGAAATAGTTCAACATGGCAATGGACGACAGCGTTGCAAGGTCGACCTATGCATTAGGTTGACAATGGCAAGGCCGACAGGCAAAAGGTTGACATGAGTTTTAAAAAATTGTCCCGATTGTCGACATGGACACCGCCAAAGTGTACCGCATCCCCTCGCATAGCTCGCTGTGTTCACCATGCTTTGGGGGCGGAGCCTCCCTGCGCTCGGCACACGGTTTTGGTCTCCCTCTGCGCCCTAGTGGATGGTAGGGCATGAAATACCACCTGACAGCACATGTTGGCTCAAAAAAACATGCTTGTGTCGACATTTCAACTCTGTCGACCTTAGCCCAGTCAAACTATTTCAGGTGTCCACCTAAGGCGTGTCGACCTTCAGTGATCAACCCAATTGATGTTGGGTCGACTCAATGACCGTATCCTATCAAAGCATGATCCCTATGTGTAAGAACATTTACTGTTTTGGAGCGCATGCAGGAAAACTAGAATGAGGTTTCCATATAATGCCACCAGAATGGTGGTGTGGTTATAATTTTAGACATTGCTGTACTTCTTTCCGACTGCTGCCTATCCCCGTCAGATAAAAGGACAGTGATGCACTAGTGTTAGGTTTTGCAAATGCGCAATTTCCTTTTTCTAGTACCGATTGTTTTAGTTGTAAAATGCATAATCTTATTGTCTTCTGCACAGATAGAACTTAAAAAAAGGCCAAATTTTAATAAAACCATTGTGATCATAGAGTGAGATGACCTTTATGCCACCATCAAAGAGGAAATCTGGGTAGCTAATTTGTAGGGGCATCCCAAAGAAGCTGCTGAAAAGAGAAGTTGCAAGTTTATCAATGAGCACTACGAGGGACTGCAAGAACACTGCTCCAGAACCAGGATCAGGCTGGGGCATGAAAAGTCAACCCAGGGGAATGCAGATAGAGACCCATGTCTAAGAGGTGGTATCATCCAACAGATTGGATGTGGCCAGCCAATACATACACTTTGCAAATACTTTTGGAAAATCTTGTAGCAGATTCTAGACTTACTGTATACCAAGCACCTGTATTTATCAGTCATGCTACTCCTGCAGGCAACTGACACTTCAATAGAGTAGCAATGTGTAATTTGAGTCTTAAACCTGATCCCTAGAGGAGATCCCTTCGGCAGTGCGGCTCACCAGGGATTTCCCCTGTATACCGTGGGCTAGTCTTTCCCTGTTTGGGCCAGTGGCAGAAGGAGAGACCTACTACACAGAGGAAGGGGCTTAAGGCAGGCACCAATTAGGGAGATGTGACCTAGAACTCTGAGGAAGGAATTTAGTTGGGTTATCCAAGCTGATCAGTCAGAGCGAGCCTGGTTACAGATGGACAAGTGACTGTGAAACCAGAAGCCCCAATATAGCCTATCAACCAATCAAGGCTGAGCTCAGTCCTGATTGGATGTAGCTGTCACCATTTAGACGGCTGCATCCAATCAGGTGGGGAGCTCCTCTGGAGCTCAGTCCTGGTTGATTGAGTAGAGTCCCAGTGATGACATCACAGGGATTTCCCTTAGTATCGGAGAGGAGCCGCATCTGTCAACAAACGTGCGACTCATCTAATGCGTTGGTCCAGGAATAGCAGTTTGTTGTTTTAACCCTTGGAGTGCTACTGGACATGGGGACCGTCCTGCGAAGCAGTGAGGAGAGGAAGGTAGGTTAGGTAGGTATCCGGCTTCCTCAGGAGCTCCTGAGGAAGCCGGATACTTACCTAACCGGGGAAACACGTTGAGCACCATTATTTGACCAGCTGAAGGGGTAACCCATCCTGGAGACCTACCCACCTCTCCCTACAATTAGCACACCACGCCAACTGGATCCAAGAAACACGCTGAGGCTGTGGGATTTAGCCCAATCCCTGAATTGGATGCCTAGGTGAGCTACAAGGGAGTCCTGAGCTCTTGAAACCATAGAGCACTGGGAACATTTGGTCCATATCATCAAAAATCATTGGATTACAAAAATCGCTTACAAGGATGGTAATATATTTCTATCCTTATTCAGCTGGTTATGACTTTTATTCATTATACCACTAAGTTTATGAAGAGACTGAGTCCCACAATTAGTCATCTTTTAATACATTTTTATAAAAATTGTATTGTATATTTAATTGTATATTTGGTACTTGTGTAATATCTGGGCGCCCGATTTTGTCATTGTATTGCATCGCATTGCATGCAATATAGTGGCATACAATTCATGCAATGCGATTTTTCATTGTAAAGACCAGGGGGGGAGATTCTCTAAGCTAAAAATGCGGTAAAATGTTGGGAATACATTTGCAGCCATGCAAATGGGAGGAAATCCTCCTTTGCAATCACACACCATCAGGGCCGGTGCAAGGAGGTTTGGCACCCTAGGCAAAACATCAAATACTGCGGCCCCCCCCCCTTACTTTCCCCAACACACATGTCCCCCAGCCCTGCACTTTCCCCAACACACATGTCCCCCCAGCCCTGCGCTTTCCCCAACACACATGTCCCCCAGCCCTGCACCTTCCCCAACACACATGTCCCCCAGCCCTGCGCTTTCCCCAACACACATGTCCCCCAGCCCTGCACCTTCCCCAACACACATGTCCCCCAGCCCTGTGCTTTCCCCAACACACATGTCCCCCCAGCCCTGCACTTTCCCCAACACACATGTCCCCCCAGCCCTGCGCTTTCCCCAGCATGTCCCCCAGCCCTGCACTTTCCCAAACACACATGTCCCCCCAGCCCTGCGCTTTCCCCAGCATGTCCCCCAGCCCTGCACTTTCTCCAACACACATGTCCCCCAGCCCACTACTCTCCCCAACACACATGTCCCCCAGCCCACTACTCTCCCCAACACACATGTCCCCCAGACCACTACTCTCCCCAACACACATGTCCCCCAGCCCACTACTCTCCCCAACACACATGTCAAACCAACCCTGCACCCAGACACCTCCCTCATATGCATACAGTTACCTTTTTTGTATGTCTGGCATGGTCCTAGGAGATTGTGCTGAAGGGGGGCGGAGCTACAAGACGATCTCTGTGTGAAGAGCAGCAGCAGGAAGGAAGCACTGAAGCAGAACTTCAGATCAGATTGAAGAGCAGGGACACAGACACAAGCATCACGACTGCTGGCTGCTGCTGGAAGCTGAGCCCAGCAATTTCCTGCAGTACATGCACCCTGCCTGGCCTGGGTAACAGCATTTGAATGTGCTGGGGGAAGTGCTAGGCTCTCCTAGGACCCGATAAGTCCACTAAAATACTTAATTTTTATGATGACAGTATAGGGGCGCCCTCTAGTGGCCAGCGCCCTAAGGCTGCCTAGTGGTAGCTCCGGCCCTGCACACAATCAAATGGTTTACCCCCTGTTCGCAGCACCGTGTAATTCTAGACTTACTCAGCGCTGTGAAGGTCCTGGGAAGATGGCGGCCATGGGCGGATTCAGGGGAGGGAACACCCGAGCATGTGCCCTCCTTGTCATTTCAGACATAGCTCATTTTGTAGCGTAGGACCAGGGTTTTCCAACAAGCCTGGCCCGCATTGCTATCCCCCTGGGAACCGGGGATACAGCCGGACAAACTGGAACGTTTTCCCCATAGGATAACATGGGACCTGCTATTCTGACCCCCACCCGGATCCAACAGCTGCCAGTTCCGGTTTAACAATATAGCCGGCTAAAGGGGGGGGGGGGGTTCTCTCCCCCTCACACCAGAAAATGCAGGGACTAGGCTGGTGTAAAAGGAGCCTACCCGGGTGATGCATGATCCTGAGACCATATTCCTGGGTAAGTCCCTGCATTTTCTGGTGTGAAAGGAATATTATTTAAAATAGCCGGGACCTGCAGTGCTCTGAATACAGCCGGGCAGCCCCCCGCTCTCTGCCCGGCTGTCAATGGCATTCACTTCTGCCCGGTTACGGCTGTCCCCCAGTTACCATAAGCATGTATTCCCCCTTGGTAATGAGCATGTAATCCCACATGGCAATGAGCATGGAACCCCTGGCAATAAGCATGGAACCCTTCGCAATGAGCATGTAGGTAAGCACCACTTACTGTATGTAACCTAATTTTTATTAGGCATTATGGTGTTTGTCATAATACTTAATGGACATTATGATGTGTGGCTTAACATGTAATGGGCATTATGGTGTAAATTTTAATGCACGCCTTTTATGAGCAATGTTCCTGTTTATAAAGCATATTGTGAATTTTGGCTTAATCTGTGTGGCATTATGTGAATTTTGGCTCTATCCGCTTGGAATTATGTGAATTTTGGCTCTATTCTTATAGCATTATGTGAATTTTTGCTCAATCCGTGTGGCATTATGTGAATTTTAGGCTCATTCCATTTGGCATCATGAGTAAAGAGCAAGTATAATGGGGTCTAGTATTTTGTTGCATAATGTTTAGAAGTTGTATATGGGGTGGTACACTACACTCACCCTTTTGAGTGGCCCCACCCCATCCTTCACTTTTGTCGCCAAGGTGGGCCTGTATACCATGGCCTATTTTTAATCCCATTCCCACCCTCTCTCTGCTCTCTCATCACTCTCCTATCAAGGTCCCCCCCCCCTGTCATTTTCTCCTGGCCACTGATGGTGGCCACTGCTGATGTCCAGGTCCCTCCTTCCCGATGGCCGGGCCCATCTGCTTTTTTTGGCGCCACTCCCAGAAAATGCCAGGGTGCTGCCTAAAAAGGTCCCCCTCCCTCGCTGGTAGTGATCACACAGAGGGCTCTCTGCAGCTGTGAATTTTCTGTGAATTTGCAGCCCAGCGAACAGCGCCGAATTGGCCCCAACGTGTGTATCAAGCTTTACTCTGCCTTATGCCTGATTCAGTAATTTGCAGTCACTGCTAGTTCCCTGTTTAAAAAACATTTCAGGGCTGTGGGGGAGGGGTGCAAGTCGATAAGGAAGAAATCTCAGACTGCAAGTGCTTAAACACAGAATACATACTGTGGGCCTGATTCAGACCCATTTTGCAGGGCTGCAGCCAATTATCGGACCACCATGCATTTGCACAGTGGATTGTATGCATATGCAAAGTCCCACTGCGAATGAAACCATTGCTGGCCATTCACAGGTTGATTGACAGGAGGTGAACGTTTTTAGGTGGCACCCCGGTGTTTTTGGGAGTGGTGTGGGGAAAGACGGATATCAGCAGCACGCATAATCACCTTTCAGCCATCACAGCACCAAGTAAGTCTTGGTTTAACCTGATTGTATCGAGAGCTTCTACATTGCTGAGATTTTGTTTTTACTTTAATTTTACAGCTGTACCCTCATTTGGGTCCTAAGTAGAGCATCTTCCAACACCGCTGGCTCCTTTTTAGTGACAGGCGCCAAGTGCTGTAGGTTAATGTCACACTGCAGCACCAGGCTCCTGTCACTGCGTAGGACTTGGCATTTTGGTGTCAACACCTGGAAGGTTGACACCAAGGAGTGGCCCGCACTCCCCTACTGATGCCATATAACAGGGAGGCCCCCTAGGCAGTCATCTGTACTGCCATGTGGATAATCATTTCCTGATATTACTCATCAAACTTCCAAACTACATAATCTTTCTTCAGAGCCAGACTGACAATTCTGCCAAATGTTAGAAGGGCAAGTTGGCAATTCAGCTGTCTGGATGCCTAGTTGAGCAGCTCCCGGTGCTCTGCTCGGCCTGCTTATTCAGGTGCCAGGGCTGATTTTTAGCCCCAATCCATCCTTATGTCCCTTACTGTTTTACCCCAATTCAAAATATGCCAAATAAAACTGGACAATTCTGTACAATACATGTACAACGCTCCGCAGTGAAATATCCTTAATTTCACCAGGGAGTTAAGAGAAGTTGGTGCTGCAGCAGCACTGCTCAGTGTTGAAAGTTCCAGAATAATAACCCTAGTCTAGTGACCTGGGAATCCAACCCAGGTAGTGAGCAGGGATGGACCTTGGAAGGACCTGGGTAACATTATATCATATAAAGAGCTGATCTCCGGATCTTGGAGATGATGTCATCTTCAAACACCTGCAGAACCATTAATACTGTATTGGTGGAATGCCAGTGCAGTAGGAACAGCGTCTGATCTAGGATTGAGCCATTTTCCAAATCCTGTGTTGGACCCGGGTTTAGGTGTGAAAAGGGTATCACTGATGTTGTCATCGTATTGGAATGATGGATGCAGTGGTAATTCTATAAGAATGACAAGTATGGCGATCAAAATTAGAATTGGGTAAGGAGAAATGTCCAGTTTATGTAATGTGTAAACCGTGTTGTGCATTATAATCAGATGCATTGTCCACTGTCTACCAAATTATCGTCTGGATCTAATTGAAATGTATCTTCCTTGGAAATTGAATAGTCCGTCACATTGACCAAACTGCAGATTTAATTTCTTTGCCTGATGGCTGTGGTTGTTTTGTAAGACTGAAACTAAATACAAACCTTTTTATTTGGTACACAAGAGAGGTTATTGCAGTAGAACAAAACAGCTATCAGGCATTTCCAGCTCGGAAGCATAAAATAAGACTTGGTGTACAGGGCTCATTAGTACATTGCATGTCTGTGGCAATCTTCCACATTTTAAGAAAGGGTTAACCTTCTGTTACTGAATATAGAACCACTTCCTTTTTTTTCGATAGGATGAGCTACAGTAAGGTGCTTTTGTGGGTCAGTCAGGGAGAGTGAAAGGAGGATGTTCTAGCTCAGGGGTGTCAAACTCAAATTCATCGGGGGCCACATCAGCAGTTTGGTCACCCTCAAAGGGCCGGTTGTATCTGTAGGTCCCCCTGTATAATTATAATGCCATGACACCACAGGCTGCTCCCCCTGTATAATATAAAATGAATGCCATGACACCACAGGCTGCTCCCCCTGTATAATAATAATGCCATGACACCACAGACTGCTCCCCCTGTATAATATAATAAAAGTAATGCCATGACAAATAAATGATTATACAGGAGGAGCAGCCTGTGGTGTCATGGCATTATTATTATTATACACGGGGACACCTCAGGAAACAGCAGATATATATATTTTTTATTGTGAGTGTGATCCTCATCCTCACTTACTGTTTCTCCGTCTGTCCTGCAGCTGCTGCGGCTTCCAGCTTTTCTTCACTGCTTGCTGCGGCCACACTGTCCCCCCCGGTCCAGCTTCCCTGCCTGCTCCTACTTCTCTACAGACGCATGTGCGGGCGGCGTCATGGTCATGACGTCCCCACCCAGTGTCTGTCACTGCCGGGCATCAGAGGGAACAGGCGGCCGGGCCCTCCTCCACATAGCCGTGGAGGCCGGCGGCCATGTTTCTGTAGCCGCATACATATGTGCCTACAGGAACATGGCCGCCGACAGTGGAGGAACAGGTAAGGCAGCCGCGGACGTGGACGCAGCACTCCTGTTTTAGACACACTGCCCCTGCGTGCTATTTCTTCGCGCGGGCCACATGACGAGGTCTAGCGGGCCGGATTTGGCCCGCGGGCCTTGTGTTTGACACCCGTGTTCTAGATGCTGCATACACTGACTTCCCATATTGTTGTGTTCGCTACATTGTTCCTGGGGTCATGTGTATACCCTGGGCTGCAATGCAGTGAAGGGGCAGGGGGGCTACTTAGCACATATAAACATACAGTTAAAAGTTCAAATAGGGAACCACACTTGCTGCCAGTTAGTCAGTTTGGAATGGCAGTTACTGTGCCTCCCTATTTGAATGTTGAACTCTGCTGCAGCCCCTGACTGTATGTAATATATGTGTTGGCTGTAATCCCAGGAATCAGTAGCAGTGTGTGGATCACAGGCGCCCTCTGCGGCACCCGGAACTCTGCATGAGCCTTCACTCTCCTTCTAAGACAGTATCATGACATCTGTGAAACTAGGCAATGGAATTCTTGGTGCATACACACTGGACGATGTATGCACTGAAAGACATTGATGACCAATTTCCCTTGAACTTTCCCAGTGTCCTGGACTAAAGATGTTGATGAAAAACGAAATATGTTGACGAATGATCTAGCTACAGTCTGTAGGCTTTTTTGAAAGATATCCAGATTAAGCTGCCTGCACAGTTGACAAACAGCCTTGATGAATGACCAGCGGGTACGCACATCATTGTTCATCATTTGTAGCATACACATTGATAGATATTTTGACCAATATTGTTCAGAAGAGCCAAAATCAACTATATTGGTAAAAAAAAGTTGTGCAATGTGAATGCACCTGTTATAAGGAAAGTGTAGCCAAATACAGAGTCCCAGCTGCACTAGGCTGCAGGTGCGGATCACTCCTGTGTAAGTGGTTTTAGTACTGAGGCTCTACAGTCTCCAGGGGTTGCCTGACTCTATCTGCTACAATTTCTTATTTGCTATTTATTTTATTAATTGTTCATTTTACATTTCTATTGTTCTGAATACACAAACTATACAGGATCACCAGTAGTAGAAGTGAAGCAGATAGTGGTTAAACAGACAGTTGCAAATGTGTTTAGCTGAGACTTCTGATGACATACCGGTATATATAATATATATATATATATCGGATTTATATCGGATTAAAAAATGATGAAAAAGCTGCTGAAAACATTGTCGACCATGTTTTCAGCAGCTTTTTCATCATTTTTTCATCATCACATTTTTTTCATCACCTTTTTTCATCACTTTTTTCATCATCAGTTCTTCAATAGTAAATATATATTGAATGATTATATATATGTACAAATAAAAACATGAATGAATAGTGCGGTTATTCTCCAAAAAAAAATACATGTATAAACAAGAGAAAACCTCAGAGAGAATGTACCTTGGGACATTGTAACAAAATCACCACACACAGGTCTCTGTGAAAGAAACATCAAGTAAGTTGTGATTACAGACAGGTGAGGAAACACCTGACACCTATTAGAAATTAAGAAGATCAGCGCGCGATCACAGAAAACTCCTCGGAACTATGAAAGGAAAACTCCACGCAATTATAAAATCTTTTTAAATGTTTTAAATGTTCTCTAACTATTGTTATTAGTATAATTGATCTAAAACTACCATAAGCCGAAGCCATGCCGCAAATTGAGAGATGCTAATCTGAGAGCTATGATTGGCTAATGGATCCGTAAAAGCACAGCACACAGTCACGATGGCCACCCCACTGACGAAGTCCATGACGAAACGCGTAGGGGCGTGGCCATCGTGACGTTTCCATCCTGATACTCCTGGCAGAAAGCAGACACGAACGGTGCAACATCTACCCTGGAACTCTGAGAGACGCCGGCTGTCCGGAGAACCAGGAGGTCCCGTGGAAGCCGTCTGAAGCGGTGACTATTGCGTTTTGAGATTGCAGTACTGCCAGTGAGGATTATATTTATATCTAGTGGTAATCAGCCCACTGCTGAGGTCAAACTCGGTACGAGTCCTTTTTAATGAGTGTATTTTTTATGTTGTTTTTTAAAAAATAAAAAAGACTTTATTGCACTATTGGGCGCCCCCTTCTATCTCTCCATTTCTTCTATATATATATATATATTTGTTTTGGTACTCTTTACCTAGAAGGGCGCCCGCGATTGGAATCGCGGGCGTCGGGGGTAAAAAATCGCGGCCATCGCGGGTAAATCGCGGGTACATTAAAAACGGGTGCCCGCGATGACCGCGATTTTCCTATAGGGATCAATGTTAAAAACGGTGATTGACCGCGATTTTAATGTTAAATGCCTCAATGCCCGCGATTTGGCCATAGGAATCAATGTTAAATGGGCCACAGAGCCCTAATAGTCACCGTGAACTCTGAAATGGCCCCCACAATTGTTAACGCCACCCCACGATCAACGTGAACCCGAAGCGTGGCGAGCGCAGCGAGCCCACGAGGGGCGGCGGTACGCGTCCTCCGACCTTTTCATGCCCTACTATCCACGTCGGCGTGGAGTTGAGAATAGAATAGTGTGGCGAGCACAGCGAGCCACCGAGCCCGAAGCGTGGCGAGCGGACGCGGATACCTTCACAGGTAAACGCGTCCCCTCGCGGGCTTCGCAGGTGTCCGCTTTTTGCCACGGACACCTGTGAAGCCCGCGAGGGGACGCATATAACTGTGAAGGTATCCGCGTCCCCTCGCGGGGCTCGCTGCGCTCGCCACGCTTCGGGCCTCGGTGGCTCGCTGCGCTCGCCACACTATTCTATTCTCAACTCCACGCCGACGTGGATAGTAGGGCATGAAAATGTCGGAGGACGCGTACCGACGCCCCTCGCGGGCTCGCTGCGCTCGCCACGCTTCGGGTTCACGTTGATCGTGGGGTGGCGTTAACAATTGTGGGGGCCATTTCAGAGTTCACGGTGACTATTAGGGCTCTGTGGCCCATTTAACATTGTTTCCTATGTAAAAATCGCGGGCATTGAGGCATTGAACACTAAAATCGGGTCCAATCTCATTTTTAACATTGGTCCCTATGGGAAATCGCGGCCATCGCGGGCATCGTGTCGCACCCGATTTTTAGTGCATTCGATGGTCGCGATGGTCGCGATGGGCGCCCTTCTAGGTAAAGAGTACCTTTGTTTTTTCCTGGTTTACAGCTTTATGCTTTTGGAATCTTATGTGTTTTACTCCATCATATAATGTATGTGCCAAATAGGGGCTTCTGTTAAATCTAAAACAGTGAAAGTAGCCCCATCTACTATAGTTCTATGCATCTTAATAAAGATTTCTCCAACTCTCTTGTGTAAACCAATGAGTATGTCTTTGGTAGTGCTTTATTTGTTGATTTTGAATGTTATATTACTACAGTATGTCTTGTGCTGTCTCTTTCTATTGTTCAAAAGCATTCCAATAGGTAATAGTGCATTGCATTTGGGGCTTTATTCTAGTTCACACTTTCTGACAAAATCCTTCTTAGATGGACAAAACCATGTGCACCGCAGGTGGGGCAGATGTTACTTGTGCAGAGAGAATTAGATTTGGGTGGGGTTTTACTTCAAAGTGAGATCTATATTGCAGTGTAGAAATAGAGCAGCCAGTATTTACCCTGCACAGAAACAAAATAACTCACCCAAATCTAATTCTCTCTGCACATGTTACATCTGCCCCCCCTGCAGTGCACATGGTTTTGTCCATCTAAGAAGGATTTTGTCAGAAAGAATGAACTAGAATAAGGCCCTAGGTGACTCACGTGTAATCCATCTTTTTGTGTAATTTCATTTTTGACTATATTGTTTCATGTAATTCATTTTCCCTTATAAAAATAATAAAATGTGGTCACTAGGAGCTCACATTACGGTCATACCAAAAGAGGGTAAGGACCCGACGCTACCATCAAGCTATCGTCCTATCTCTCTATTAAACGTTGATGTTAAGCTATATGCGAAATTATTAGCGAATCGCTTGTCCTCATTGATACCACTAGTGATACACCCAGACCAGGTGGGCTTTGTCTGTGGGAGGGAAGCGAGAGACAATACTATTAGAGTGTTTGACCTGATTGCTCATGCACAGTCTACTGGTGTTCCCACCATGCTTCTCTCCACAGACGCTGAAAAAGCCTTTGATAGAGTGGACTGGAAGTTTATGGAAGTAGCCCTGGAGCACCTGGGCCTGAGTGGCGTATTTCTACAGAAAATACTTGCCCTATACAGGTCCCCCTCAGCCCAGGTGAGAATCAATGGCATGCTTTCTGACCCAGTGGCCATATCAAACGGGACGAGACAAGGGTGCCCATTGTCCCCTCTGATATATGTCATATGCATGGAAGCCCTGGCGAGGGCGATCAGGGGAAACCCGAGCATCAATGGCCTTACAGTAGGCACAGTAAACCACCGACTAGCATTATTCGCAGACGACCTCTTGGCAATAGTAACAAACCCCGTAATATCGCTCCCGAATCTCATGGTAGAGTTCTCCCGCTTTGGGGAACTATCAAATTTTAAAATTAATTATGCAAAGTCCACCGCATTGAATATCTCCCTCCCGATAAATACCAAGACAACGCTGAGCACACAATTCCCCTTTACCTGGCACCCCACTCACATTAAATACTTAGGTGTCTCCATCCCGGTTTCTCTGCAATCCACGGTGTCTCTCAACCACGTCCCTCTACTGCAAACAGTCCGCAGAGAAATGTCTCAATGGGCCACTCAGAAATTCTCATGGTTAGGGAGGATAAACATTATTAAAATGAATATTCTACCTAGGTTCCTTTACCTATTCCAAACTATCCCACTAAAACTGCCACCCCAATATATTGGTGAGGCACAGAGGGCAATCAGCCGGTTTATATGGGGAGGTAAGAGACCTCGATTTAAACATTGCTATTTGTATTATAGGAAATCCCAGGGAGGCCAACAGCTCCCTATGCTGCTGGCTTACCACCAAGCCTCGGTTCTGCATAGAGTCATGGACTGGTCGAGAGCCGACACATGCCCAAAACAATGGGTGTATCTAGAGGTATGTTCCTCGGGCCTAGGGCTCCAAACGGTCCCCTGGCTTCCAAGGATACCACACTGTTCACACCCTACAGTTGAGCCTACATTAGCTATCTGGAGAACCCTCCGATACAAATTAGCCCTCTCCTCAAGCGACACGCTGCTTCTCTCTCCCTTTTATTAATAACCCAGATTTCCCCCAGGGGAATGCAGGACGCCTCGCCACCATCTGGCAAGGCAAGGGACTCACGAGAATAATACATTTGTTATCGGGAGGCTCTATTAAGCCCTTCGCAGAATTAAAATCAGATAAAAACCTGTCGCAGACAGACACCTGGTTCTATTTGCAAATAAGGCACTACATTCACTCGAAGAGAACCACTACGGCACTTAAAAAAGAACCTACACCATTTGAAGTGTTGTGCTCCCAATCCTCTGAGCCCGTACATGTTGTCTCAACCATATATAAAATTGTATTGAAAAGCCACTTCACTGATCTCCCTTCCTTTTGCAAGGCTTGGGACTCAGATCTCTCCCCACGGGGACTAAGAATAAATTGGGAAAAACACTGTGACAACATGGCTCAATGCTCTACAAGCCTGGAGGTGGTGGAGACACAATACAAATTGCTGACCAGGTGGTATAGATGCCCTCCCATGATTCACAAATTCTTCCCCTCGGTATCTCCATTTTGTTGGAGATGCGGCACACACAAGGGGACCTTGATACATATATGGTGGGACTGTCCCAAGATCATGGTCTTTTGGAAGTCAGTGATCCAACTCTCCTCACTCATACTGGGTTTCCAAACACCTGAGGGCCCCGACTTCTGGTTGCTTTCACACACCACTATACCCCCTGCAAAATACAAACGCTCACTGCTGAAGCATCTTAATAACGCTGCAAGGGCAGTCCTTCCAGTACACTGGAGGTCCATAGATCCACCTACTATATGGGAATGGTTCCAGAGGATTGATTTCTATGGTACAATGGAGGACATCTACCATTCTGCCCTGGACAAACAATCCGATTATGTAGCCACGTGGTCACCTTGGCTTGAGTTTAAGTCGTCCACGATATATAAAGATCATGTGCCAACCAATGTACTTTGAGACTGCATTAAGTACAAATGTACTTCTTGATATGGGGAAAAGGATGTAACAAAGCAAATATATGGATTGGGTTTAAGCCAGTGGATGCCAGTCTCACACACCCCTTTCCCCCCCCTCCCCTTATCCTGACACCTTCCTCTTACTCTTAACTCCCATGTCTAGTCTCCGTTTTGATAATTATTACGATTAATATTTTCCTACTGAATAAAATATGTTGTTGAATGCGGGGCAATAGGTTGAATTGAATATGTGGACAAAAATCATTATCTGATGTTCCTTTCCTGGAAGATAAGCGGAATAGACATCCCGTAGACTCATTGAAATGTAACTACTGCTCCTCATATACTACAATGTCCCGATTCTCTAACTTGTTGTACCTACAATTGTTTGTAATGTTTTCACCTTTATTCAAAACCAAAATAAAGAATATATAAAAAAAAAAAATAATAAAATGTGGACATTAGGACCAGTCAGAGCTGTGCACTACATAGTAACCTAATCAGATAGCTAAATAGAAGCCACTGCTTGTTTTACATTTCACATACATGCCAATTCTCACGGCCTGTCCTACATCGAATCATTTGGTACTTTGGTGTCATGGTGAACACTTAAATGAATTTGCAATTTACTTTTTTGTGGGAAATTAGATTATAGAAGCCTGCATTGGAGTTAAGGGGAAGGAACAGAAGAACAAGAGGACAGATAGAAAAAACATTGGGACAAAAGGGAAAAGGTAATGAAAGTGGATAAGACAAGATGAATCAGGGAGATAACACAGACCTCTTTCAGGTCTAATCTGTATGAAAGTATGAAATAAATTGGTTGGAAAAATGGTAAAGTAGATGACCAAGAGTGCTGAATTACAATTAAAGTGCTGAATTACATTTAAAGTCTTAACACAGGCATAAACATATTGGAGGAACTAGAAAGTTGTGGGCCCAAGGTGCAACAATATACATTGCCCCCTCCCATTAAATCCATCCCTATTATAAAAACAAACAAACAAAGCAAGGGGCATGGTTTCGTTAAGAAGGGAAGTGGCTATACAATAATACCTCAATTCAAATTATGACAAACAGTTCTCTTTAGTCCAAAAAGTAGTACTCCTTATTCATGTTACACCACACAGTTGAGCTCCTTATACACCGTACACCACACAGTTATGCTCCCTATACACCTTATACCACTGATTAGCACTCCATTTAAGATGTGCTTGCTCCCCATTATATGGTATGCAGGTACAAGCTGACCATGACCAAGAGATTCTGCAGCAAGGGCAATGCTTATACATGGACACATGTAGGTCTCCATAGAATGAAATATACAAATTGTCTACCCGTAGATCTCAGAAAAGACTAAAAGCTGCAGCTAAGCCTTCTCCCCTCGCAGGCCTGATATTTTATTTTTTCACTGGATTCCACAGTAAAACATTTTTACCCAATACACCATCCCCATGAGCCTCACCCTGCCCCAGTCATCCCAGATGCATAGGAGGCAGTTGTTAGACAAAGAAACTGCACCTGCCATAGGCCTGGTGCAAGTTTAGATGGCATGACTGATGGTGGTTTATCATCAAACGAAGAAAAAAAATAATTAAATTTTATCATTTTCCATTAAATTAACTGGGGAAAAAAAACTATATTACTTTCTTGCCACAGATTTAACAGAGAGTTAGGAAGTGCTCCCTGGGGTGCACAGACAGGCGCTACCAAGGGTGTCTCGCTAAGAGCTGCCACTTAAAAATGGGGTTGTCAGCACCAATAAGCCAAAAACAAGAAAAATGAAAAAGTGGCGCTGGTTTGATGAAAAGGTATACAAATATTTAATAACAGTTAAAAAGCATGAATACATAGCACAATATGAGAAATAAAAATAATAAGCGGGTGAATATAATTAAATTTATAGATCTGGACCGGAGGCTGAATTGGTGGGATAAATACTGGAAATAATCCCAATGGATCGTGAAGTATAACAATGGATGGAGTAATTCAAGGTGCCCAATGGGCTGATAATTATCACACGGTGTCTTGGATAGTCCAATCCCAGGTGCACAATTGCGAGGGTGTCCTCAATTGAATGCGGCAGTGGGGCCACAATGGGCAATGACCCGATGATGACGGGGGCTAAGATGGTATATAGCCACGGTTTCCCACTTCGCTAGAGGTCCCAACTGAAGAAGGTGGGGGGGCAGGTGTCCTTAAGGTTGGTGGACTTGATGATGTTGAGTAGAAGTGGCCAACCTCAATTCCTGCATTCGCTGCACAATGGCTATCCGGCTGGGATGGTAGCCAACAATTGTGGAATGGATGGAGATGGGAGAGTTCCACTGTGGTGGGGGACAGGCTGGGAGAGCTTGGGCAAAAACGTGACAATGACGATCCAAATGGCAAGGGGGAGGGGGAGTGGGGTCCAGTCGATGTCAGCTGGTCTGGTCCAGAGAATACTCCTAACGCGTTTCACTGCTTAAGGGATGCAGCTTTTTCAAAGGTGGAGTGGGTACTGCTCACCCTGGGGTTTTTATACCCATACACAAGTGATTGAGGCATAACACCTGTGTTATAATTTACAAACAACATAATATATGTCAAAATGCATATCAACAGAAGGCAAACAATGGTAGTACATATCAGGTAGTTGATCCAGACCAGAATTGTCAAAAACGAGTCTTATAAAGTGTAATTTATGTATTAATTATACTGACAGGAGAATCAAGTGAGGATGAAGATTGGCCAATCGGTTAGAAGGACGCTAGATTTAACATAATACTGTGTATAGTTGTTATGGTGACCGTCAGCCGGTCCAATCAGTTGTCTTAAATGTCCGGTTACATGACACTAGGTGACGTGTAGCTAGAACCCGGAAGTGCGGGATTCCAGCGTGCATATCAAGCCTCACTTCAGGCTCTATCAGTAAGAGGTTTGGTCACGTGACTTGTGTGCCAGGCCTCATTCTGGTGCAATCAAAGGATTGGTCATAGTGTGTAAGAGCTTGTTTTAATTGTGTAAAAAAGATTTAACAGAGGTTTGCAAGTACTTCCATGACCTATTTTCGCATTGGATCTTTGCTATAGCTGAATTGGCTCCAGTTTTCAAATTAATGAAAAATTATAAAATTAAATTATTTTCTCCATTTGAAGTACCTCACGAGCCTAATGGTGTGTACACACTTGTACAATGTGCATGAGATTTTGACTATATAGTCAAAATCTCATCTGGATCTCATACAGATCGCACAGGTTTTAACCTTTGCGATCCCGATGCACGCTCCCGTATCGCAGCCAGAAAGTCTTGGCTGCATAGACTATATAGTGCAGATCTGCATTATATAGTCTAAATTGTATGCAGATAGTCTAAATTGTATATATTGTATGCAGATAGTCTAAATTGTAATATATTCATGATTGTACAAGTGTGTACACACCTTAAGTTGCTTTACTTTAACAAATATTTTCTTTCAACAATAACAAGAATTTGTTTTATTTGTGATAACGTAGCTGGTAGTCAAATTTGAGACACATGACACATTCACATCTCCTCACTAATGCTAGAAGGAGACATATGCATATTTAAAAAACTAGAGCCAATTGAAAAAGAAGCATGGCATATTTATGATCATGAGCACAAAATCGAAATCAACACTTATATCCCTGGCAGCTGTGTTATTGATGGACCACCCATGAGTACAGATCATAAAAACCTGCAAAAGGCCATTCTGCAAAAAAAATCCAGCATCATTTATGATTGCAAGCCATTTGCAAGTTGATTGACTGCAAGCCAGTATTTAAGGGTGTACACCTGCCGTATTCTGGGAGTGTCAGGAAAAACACAGGCATGCCTAGCGTTTTAAGGGAGGGTGTGTGTCAGCTCCGGCCTCGGTCAGCTTGATTTTCTCACACAATAACCCCCATAAATTAGGGCAAGAGTTTGCAAAGGCATTTCACATAAAGGTGCAGATGGGCGATCGGCAACAGACACTGCTGTGTTTGCACTTGTGTGTGACTCAAAATTAGGCTATATATATATATATATATATATATATCGTACAAAAGTCTTCCTATTTTGACTATTTAATTTACTGTTAGCAGTACTACAAGTTACAGTTACTGTTCCCACTATCCTTTGGCCAAGTTTACCTCATACCTCTTAGATTGTAAGCGCATTTAGTCAGGACCATCTTTACCTTGTTTTATGTCAATGAATGTATCATTATCCCTTCAATATAATGTGCTCTGAATTGTGGTCCTGGATTAAGCATAAGGGTTTGAGTAGAACTCCAATGGCTGGGGTCTGCGTATGTGCAGGATCATTTCTAGGCATGTGCCAAATGGGTCCTGCACCATAAGACACAGCTTGCTTTATGGGTGTGTGGAGGGAGCTTTACTTGACATCTGTTTTGAAAAAGAAGGCATGTCTTCCACAAGGCCAGTGCTTGCATCGCCTTTGTCGCCTCCATCTACAGATCTGAGGTGCTCGACTGAGTAACCTGAGACTTACTGAGATGGCTGATGTTGCAGATGATACGATTCTGCCTCCTCGAATGGAGCAGATCACAGAAGCCACCAGGAAGTGTCTGTTTACATGATGAGCTTCCTGCAGCATTACCATATTTCATACTTGCCTACCCTCCCGGATTGGCCGGGTGTCTCCCAAAAATCGTGTCCCCCTCCTGGCCCCCTGGAAGGCAGGCAAGTCTCCCGCAAGCCCGCCAAAACCCTGCAACCCCCCGGATAAATTTTTGAGGCCTAGGAGCGACTAAAATTATGTGAATCCCGTAATTTCGCATCATTTTAGCCCCACTCCCTCCTCGCAGAACCGCAAATTTTGTTGTCCACTTCGGGCTTCTCCCAGAGAGGTAAACTCAAAGGTAGTAGTAGTAGTAGTAGTAGTACGTTTATTTATAGGGCGCCGCAAAGTGTCCGCAGCGCCGTACATAGCAAACAAAAAAAATGACGAGGTAACGTACAGGGTGTGTTGAAAAATACAGTATAAATGGGGGTATAGCTGGTAGAACTAAAATCAGCATCAGTTCAGAAGTAGGTGTCAAAATTGTCAAGGAGACTAAAGATGAAGTAGAGGAAGGGAAGAACAGGACAGGAGCACAGGTGAGGTAAAGAGGTAGGGTGAGTACGTGAGGAAGGAGGGCCCTACTCATAAGAGTTAACATACTAAAAATAGGTGGGTGGACGAACGAAAAACAATAGGATAAGTAGGAACGAAGGGGAACGGAGGCAGGATAAGAGGATCAAAAGAGGTTAGGAGGAGGGATAGGCTAGTCGAAAAAAGTGGGTTTTGAGGGAGCGCTTGAAGGAGGTAAGGGAATCAGAAAGCCTGATGGGTGGCGGGAGGTTGTTCCAGTGCAGGGGGGCAGCGCGAGAGAAGTCTTGGACACGGGAGTGGGAGGAGGTGATTAGGTGAGAGGTCAGTCGGCGGTCAGCGATGGAGCGAAGAGGACGGGAGGGAGTGTGGATAGAGATCAGTGAAGAGAGGTAAGGAGCGGTGGAGGAGGAGAGAGCTTTGTAGGTGGTGGTGAGGAGTTTAAAGAGAACTCGGAAAGGAATGGGGAGCCAGTGAAGAGATAGACAGAGGGGGGAGGCGGAGGTAGAGCAAGTATGCCATATTTACACACAGTAGCTGCATCCAAAGACAAAGCTGCTGTCTACATTGTGTCCACCTATGAATCATACCCTATGCTGCATCTTTATAAATAAAAAAGATACAAATAATAATGTAGACTTATGTTTTTTGTTTTATGCGTATGCTTTTGCTATTAAAATTATAATGATAAGTTCCTAAGGAGTTACAACATTACATGCGTTGGAGGAGTGAAAAAACCAACACACATTCATATTTTTTGTAATTTATTAAGCAGGATAATCTATGCTAAAGTACATATACTGGATAGTAATAGAACACTTCTAACATTGAATAAAGATAGTAACACATTTTGTATGTGCATAATGACTGCAAGAAAGATTGTTTAAGGGAATATGTCTTTTTGATTTTTGTTAAACTACAATTTTCACCAGAATACTATCCAAAATTCACTTGAATAGAGTAGGCTACATAATAATAAAAAAAAAAGCCATTCACACATGGAGTTAAAACTTACTAGATCTACAGTCTAGAACAGGCCTAGCTAACTTGTGGCTCACCAATTGTTGTGATACCACAGTACCCAGCATGCCCTGGCACAGGTTTAGCATTCTCTTATAGTAAAAGGCTTGTAGTTTCAGAACAGCTGGAGAGCCACAAGATGGTTAGGATTGGTTTAGAACATATACAGTATGAGGTTATTCTAGGATCTGAAATGTAATGTGTTTAGGACACCACCTAGTGGCTGCATATTTTTGTAAAAGACTTTCTAACAAAAAGGCATTATTACATAATTACTGTTATATTATTTTGATATTCTTACATAAATGTAATTTATTATTTTATATTATTAGGTAGATTTTTATTCAAGATTTTCTGCATAACAATGAGAGCAGTTTGCAATGCTCAGCTGGTGAACTTGGTGAAGATATCACTTAGGGTCTGTTATGCTGTAATGAGCTGAGTTATCCGATGGCTTATGTATTGTCCCTGAGTCACACTTTGCATGTATCCGATTGTCCCACATGGTAACACAGAAAAAATTTGCATGTAGGGAAAGTGGATTTAAGTGGGCGTTCAGGGGGTGGCTAGGCAGATGCATGTTGCTGACAGTGGCAGGGATGGATTTCCCAATGTGCTCCCAAGGCACAGGCCTAGATGCAGCACCTGCTGGGGGCGGCAAGACATCACCCCCCTGTGGGTCAGCGGGTTGCATATTACCAGAGGGGGTGCGTGAATCGCACTAGAGGTCAGGGGCGCGATTTGCCAGAGGCAGGCTTGCCTACCCTCCTGGAATTGCCGGGAAAAATCGGAAAAAAAGCGTTGATCGCATCGCATGCCAACCAAATCGAATGCGATGCGATCGACGCGATCAACGCGATTTTTACATTGGAATCAATGTAAAATGGTCCCTGAGACCAATGTTCCCTCTAATTTTACGATGGCTGTGTGCGGCTAAAGATTTTGGCTGTGCAACTTTGGAATGAAATTTACATTTTTGTGCATCACATATATATTACTGTAAAATGACGTTCAGCATTTGTGTTAACTTTACTTCAAAATGATATTAAACATTCAAAATACAGTACACAATGTAGTTAATGGGTGAAACACACATTAATTGAGTCCACAACTGCAAAAAGGGACCACTACTGCTTTGTGCGCTCAGTTGTAATGTCTGTGCGCACGCTCGTCAAGGTGTGTGTGCCTTCTCTCTCTTTGCTCTCTCGCTGCGCTTCCGCTCTCTCGCTGCGCTTCCTCTCTCTCTGCACTCCCTCTCTCACTCTTCCCTCCCTCTCTATCTATCTGCGCTCCCTCTCTACCTCTCCGTGCTCCCTTTCTCTCTGCACTCATATGTAACGTGCAGAGAGAGATTTCTGTTAGCTATGGGTGGGGGGTGCCCCTAAACAGGGGCAAACGCGGGATTTTCAGAAGGGGGTTTCCAGAGGGGCAGATCAAAGCACAGAGATGGACACTTAGGTGACACCCATTATATGCCAGGTCAGTTAAAGTAATATAGATAGACCAAATGTATATTATATATACATACATACATACATACATACACACACACACACACACACATTTTATATATATATATATATATATATATATACAGGGGCGTCAACAGCAATGTAGACCCCTGGGCATAGCAATGTATGGGGGCCGATACCAATCCTCCAGCGGTAGGGGTGGGGGAAGCTTTGAAGTCCCGTGGGGGGTAGGGGGTATTATTTCAACAGCTCAGCATGTAGGGCCTGGATCAGTAATTTCCACTAATTACCCCTTTACTGCAGAGATGGTGGGAGATGGGGTGAGAGAAGGGGGCATTGGGCGGTACTTATGTATTATCCGGGCTCCCATGTTAAATGAACCCCATTTTTTCATACCCCTACTATCCAACTACGCATGGAGTTGATTTTATATAGTGTGGCGAGCGCAGCGAGCCACCGTGTCCGAAGCGTGGCGAGGGGACGCGGTCTCATAAGAAAAACGGGAGCCCAGATATTACATAAGTACCCATTGGGCTGAATGAAGGGGCCCTGATACATAACTTCCAGGGTGGTAGAGGATGTTTAATATGCAGGGGAGGGGTGTATAGGGGAGTGGGCTACTTATTCATAATTTTCTGGTGGGAGGACAGCTTGCTTGACTGCAGATATCTCCAGTTCCCGAAAATAGATTTCTTGGATTTTAATGGAATTCAAAACTAGAGAATCCCACCTACCAAATGGTATTGGGGACTAGGGGATCAGAGTTCATAAGGCAGAGCAATCTGCCAATGAGAATATAAAACTACATACCAGGAGTGTGGAGCTGGAGCAGTAAAGGCCCCCATACACTATGCGATTTTGGGACGATTTCATCCGATTTCGGCACTTTGTGCCGATAATCGGATGAAATCGGCCCAAAATCGTAGGTATGTGACATTTGATCCGATCCGATGCACGGTCCCGTGCGCATCGGACCGGATCAGGGAGGTCGGACGGTCTGTACATACGATCACGTCCGACCTCCCTGTATGCATATGCCTGCCACCTGACAGGCATATGCATACAGACACCGGGGGAGTAGTGGGGGCGGCCAGCGGCAGCGGTGGTGGGGGCGGCCAGCGGCGGTAGTGGGGGCGGGCAGCGGCGACGGGCGGCGTTTGCGGTGAGCGCAGTGTACTTACACATAGCAGCAGCGGCGGGGACGGGACGCGCAGTGGCGGCTATTATATTTTTAAAATACTTGTCAAATGACCGGCCGCTCTCTGATTGGCTGAGAGCTCTCCGGCCAATCAGAGAGCGGCCGGTCATTTGACAAGTATTTTAAAAATATAATAGCCGCCACTGCGCGTCCCGTCCCCGCCGCTGCTGCTATGTGTAAGTACACTGCGCTCACCGCAAACGCCGCCCGTCGCCGCTGCCCGCCCCCACTACCGCCGCTGGCCGCCCCCACCACCGCTGCCCGTCCCCAATACTGCCGCTGCCCGCCCCCACTACTGCTCACCGCCCTGCAGCTCCCCGGGTTTTTTTTAACATGGGATAAATCGCATGCGATTTATCCCATGTAAAATGGCACATCAAGTGCCAAATTGTATGTGAGCCTCCCGGGGAGCTGCCGGGCGGCTCGCAGGTAAATTGGGTCCGACTTGTCCCTAGGACAAGTCGGCCTAATGTATGGGGGCCTTAACCAGCTTCTGGAAGGCTGATATCTCTGGCTCTTGGAAGAGTAGAGACAAGCTGCTAGTGTCATTCAGAGGAGAGTCCCAGATTTTGGATTATACCCTCAGAAAAACTCTAAGTCAGACAGAACCTGAAATATCTGACTGGGAAGAGCAATTAACAGGCTTGGATGGGGACCACTGCTTTGAAGTCAGATATCTCCGGTTTACAAGGGCCGATTTTTAAAATTCTTGTTCCTCTGGAAAGAGGGGACCCTCAGCTTTTAGCTTAGGGCCCTTAGACTCCTGGGGGGGTTCTGGGTACTCATAACCCCGCCTGCATGCACCACTGCTATATAGGCTGATTCTGCTGGATCAGCCCGATATTTCGGGTGAAATAGACCAAAATTGGAGGTGTTTGACACCAGGTCCCATCCGATGAGCATTACCATGCTCACCAGATCATTAATATGTGCTCTGTTTTATTAATTGTTTTTTAATAAATATATATATTGCTAAAGAATTGTACTCTATTAATTAGCTTTCTGAACACCGCTGCACCCCTTGACAGTACTTGCAAGCTTATGCTGCAGGTGCTGTACACATATATTCACCAGATCAGAGCCTGGGGATCTTATGGGCAGCACCATAAGATGAATCAGAATCGGACCATCAGCAGCACATCACGTGCCTTTTAGCACCCGTGATGTATCGCATCCGATTTCCTTTGAACTCCCCCGACTGCTCCACAGCAGTTCTATTACATGCAATACATCACATGCAATTTATCACGTGTAAAAAATAGCACATCAAGTGCCAAGTCAGAAGGAACTCTCCCGGGGAGCTGCCTGGGGAGTTCAAGGGTAAAACAGTTCCATCTCTTCCCTCAGACAAGTCAGGTGTGTGTATGGCACCTTAAGAATAAAATAGCTAGGATTTACCCTGCACAGATACAAAATAACTCAAGCAAATCTTACTTTCTCTGCACATGTTATATTTGCCCCACCTGCAGTGCATTATGGATTTGTCCATTTGCTTAAAAAGCAGCTTTGCAATCAGTAGTGCTGTTTCTAGACTATTTGGCTACCAGTGCGAAGATAAAAATGCGCCTCCCCCATTTTTTTTTGCACGCATCAGAAAGGAAGTATGGCTTATGAAAAGGGGCATGGCATCTACGGAAGGGGTGTGGCTTTGCAGATTATGTGAAAATGTGAATAATTGCTTTTTAAGCTGACACAGTAAAGGGGATTTCTGAAAGTAGACACACTTACTTGTCCCGTAATACATTCATAGGTGAATGTCCACATTTAATCTAGAACTGCCCCCAGAAAATCACTCTGACCAATTATCCCTATTGTGGTACTGTAGATCTATCTGGGGCACTACGCTGCTCCTCTATAATGGAGGCAGCCGGCACCTCAGCATCAGTGCACCTGCACGGCCACCTACTAATTGATCAGCAGCATCATTTTGAGTAACTCCACCCACTGAGCGGAGTACTAGGGGTGTGACTGGAGGACCTGGAGTTGGTGCTGGCAGATAAAAGTGATTGAGACTCATCTTCGAGAAGCCATCGGGTGGTGGTGAGTAACGGGTAAGTGGCATCCCAGTGGCAATAGCAGTGCCAGTCAACGGACAAGCCATGCAGCTTCGGCGCATCCCCCCTGTATAAAAGGCCTTGGCGATCAGGTCTGAAATAGACCCTTACTCGCTCTCACTCCTCTGGTATTCTGGTTGGGGTGGTTTCCAGGGCCAGATTATGCAAATCTGTAATTTTGCAACCAGAACATTTCTTCCCAGTTAATTTCTGGCATTATTACAATATCTGCTAGGAAACTTTATGAAGATAATTCTAATTGCCTTTGGGCATCTTCCCACATTTTTATAAATTGTAAGACAGGGCAATTATTGGTACCAATGTCCAGAGAACTTTCAGGAGCGATTAATAAAGTTTGCTTTATAAAATACAGTGCAAAAAAATGCATAGTCTGAATATAATGAGCGAAATGGTGAATACTATTTAAATATGGATTTAGGAAGATATTTCAATAAAGCAAGTGATGAAATCACTAACATTATCTGTTATTTTTTGTGTATGTTAAAAGTGAGCCGAACATCTGTACCAATAACAAAAGAATGAAAGTCTGTCAGCAAGGTGATGCAATATATGTTTGACATGGTACATGGTATTCACAGAATGCTGGTCTAGATCAAAGTGGCAGACATCCAAAAGAGGTTTTTTTCCCAGGTAAATCTAAAATAATAGATCCACCAGGCGAGAAAGCAAAAGTAGAACAGAAACCGTTAATAGAGGCCTACTTCTTTATGATAACGAACACTCCTGTAACCATGGAAACAATATTAAATATATTTTGTTAACCTATATTTGTTGCTATGATAACAAGACAAAAATGTTAAAATATTTAAACATCTACCCTGACAACATTATGTATCTATAATAAATATATCTATTCTGGCATGGCATCAAAATTGGTAACCTTATTTTTGTTTACATTTTAATTTTATTGAGAATTACATAATACTGCGTAAAAGAAAAAAAAAGAAATACAAAAGTACAGAATATCATGAAAAATGAACAGTACAGCCATTGAGTACACAATGGGCCTGATTCAGAGCTGTATACCTGGCCGCCCATGGAGGACGACTATCGATGAACTGTGCATGTGCTTTAGCTGCAATGTGTATGCACAATGCCGACTGCTATCCTCTTCTGGTCGCTGGTGGTATAAAAAGTGATTGACATGTAGTGGGCGTGTGGGAAACTGCCGTTTCATGGGAGTGCCAAGAAAAACAGTGGGCATGCCCAAAAAAATAATGCAGTGACAGGGAAAACGCAGGCTTGCCTATTATGGGATGGTGTGTGACATTAGCAGCAGTCTGTATGTGCCTGTTTTAATGGCAGCACTAAGTCCTGGGCTACACGACGGCTGCAATGACTTGTGCCCATACACATCTATTCGCACAGTGAGCACATTAATTTGAAAGGTGGGAATTCAATGAAGTGGGGTGGGGGCTTAAATGAACGCTGGCTGCAGTGAATTTGTGGGTATGTGAGCAGGTCTGAATCAAGCCCACTAGGTAGATTACACATTGATTGCTATAAGAGATACATAGTAATCAAGAGTGTCCCATAAAATGTAAAACCCATAGGGTTCAATCCCCCTCCGCTATTTAAAACAGGATGGGCCCCTATTCAATGCTTTAAAAGCAGTCAGGCCAGTTTTTCCAAAACGGCCATGGATTGTTCAACATCACGGCCTTATGTCAACAATCCAAGGCCGTTTTCAAGGACACACACCCTTTTCACTGATCCGCAGGTGGGACATTGAATCCTGCCTGTCAATAAACAGGTGAGCGGACCGGAAACGGGCCAGGGATTGATTATCCCCATAGACTATTAAAATACAACACATATTACACACATATTCAAAAACGTAAGTTAAAAAAAAAAACTTGTAACTATTTATTATTCTATGTGCATTATATGAGGGAAAATTTGCTAAATATTTAAAAACAATGTTTTTTTTTACGGGGAATTCAACTACAGCAGTACATTTAAAAAACCCAGCAGTACTTATTCTCATGCCCCCAGTGCAAGTATGATTTTTCCTTATATCATTGTTTTGCTCTGGCACCCCAGTGGACTTATTGACCTCCTGATGACTAAATAACTCTGTGGCACAGACCATTGTGGGGGCACTACTGCCACACTACTGGCTTTTGGGGTGCCATTTCATAGCCCCCTGCAAGCCAAAAGCACTGTGACTCAAATTGGAAATAACTAAAGCCCAGTACACACGGGGCGATGGGGGAGCTGGTGCTGAGCGACCTGCTTAAGCACGGATCGCTCAGCTCACATCACCCGTGATGTGTGCTGAGCGATTCATGTGGAGCAGCATTTTGCCTATGCTTATTAGCAAAATGCTGTGACCTTAGCAGAAAAGACAGTACATGCACTGTCTTTCCCTCATGTCATCACGCGTGGAACCATGCATCAGCATCACCGGGGGCCATATACACAGAGCAATCACTGCTCAATTTCTAAGTGATGTAGTCAGATTGCTTAGAAATGGCGCTGAAATCACCCCATGTGTATGCCCCTTAACACAAAGATAACTGAACCAATAAAGCTTGAATTTGACCAGGTATCAACCAAGATGCTTTAAGGGGCTGACATTTTTGTAGAAGGGAAACAATTATCTGTATTTGCTAGCAAAGTTCTGTGTTTGGGCCATCAAAGCTATAACAGCGTCCAACCAGGCTTGCCTACCCTCCTGGAATTGCCGGGAGGCTCCCGAAAATTAGGTCCCCCTTCCAGCCCCCCCCCCCCCGGGAAGGTCACCAATCCTCCCGCAATTGCCAGGCAGCTCCCGCACCCCCTTCTGTGCCGCCCTAATAACTGGGTTTTCGCGGGTCCACGGCAAGGGGCGGGACTAAAATTACGCAAACCGCGTCATTTCGTGACATTTTACATGCAAACACCCCTAAATCGCGGCTTTTGCATGTATTGGACCTGGAGATCCGGCTGTCCTCTCCGGGCTTCTCCCGGAGAGGCTATTTAAAAAGTCGGCAAGTATTTCTGCAGGCCATCGGCTCCCTATACGAAAACCCTACAGCTGCTGTTTCCACTAACGGCCTGTCCTCCCCGCTTTTTGCCCTAAATAATGGAACAAGACAGGGTTGCCCTCTTTCTCCCTTGCTTTATGTCCTGAGCATCGAACCGCTGGCCACTAAAATTAGAGACAACCCAAATATAAAAGGCATTGAGGTTAGGGACAAGGAGTACAAAATATCCTTATTTGCGGACGATGTCCTATTAACCCTGTCCTCACCTCTGATTTCTCTTCCCAATCTCATGAAAGAACTCCAGGAATACGGGGGATGCTCGGGACATAAAATCAACGACAGAAAGTCTGAAGCCATGCCACTTCATCTACCCTCAGATACTGCCAACCTCCTCCACCAGAGTTTTGGATTTACATGGAAATCCAACTCTTTTACCTATTTGGGTATCCAAATTACAAAATCCTTTGATCAACTTTTCAAAGAAAACTATATTCCCTTATTGCACTCGATTAAATCAGATCTAAAAAGATGGTCCCCCTTTTACATCTCATGGACTGGCCGCATTAATTCAATTAAGATGAACGTCTTGCCACGCGTATTATATCTGTTCCAAACAATTCCCGCTAAGGTCCCTCCTTCGTTTTTAAAAGAAATTCAATCCCTCTGCGGCTCGTTCATCTGGGCGAACACCAAACCCAGAATTAATAGGACGATCCTTTCTAAATCTCGACTAAATGGGGGGTTAGGCCTTCCCATTTTTGAGAGATATTACAATGCGGTGCAACTGAGTCATATATCATCCTGGCACACCACACCGAACAATAAAATCTGGGTGGCCATTGAGTCAGATTTAAAAGGATTACCATCAGTTAGCTACCTTCCATGGCTCCCCCCAAGGCTGAGACCACCCTCAATAGCCTCAGTCCCATGTGTGCGGGCGGTATTGCAGTTATGGGACAAAATTAACAAAAAATTGAATCTTTCAACCTATCCATCACCATTAACTCCTCTCTGGAAACATCCAGATTTCCCCTTAGGAAATATTAGATCGTATTCCTCCCTCTGGACCTCAGCTGGTATCGATAGAATAAGACATATAAGGGGAGAATTTTCCCCCCCAGATTTTAAATCACTAAGCGACCGCTATAACCTTCCTGCCACCGCTAACTTTGCTTACTTGCAAATCGTTAACTTCATTAGATCTATCAACAAATCTGACAAATTCAGAAGCCCCACCCCCTTCGAACGTCATTGTATCTATAGTCCAGGTCGTAAGGGCACAATCTCCACACTGTACTCGTTAACTATCCCACAAATCCCATCGTCCAAAGAAAAACACGAGTTAGCTTGGGAACGGGACCTGGGGGTGTGCCTGGAGGATGAGGACTGGTCGGAGCTGCGTCAATTTGTAAGTAAAACCTCAATTAATACGGGTATCAGAGAGAACTCTTTTAAGATCTATTCCCGGTGGTATATGACCCCAGATAAGTTATCTAAGCTCTTCCCGAGCTCCTCGGACCTCTGTTGGAGGCAATGCGGACACACTGGCACCTTCTACCATATTTGGTGGGACTGCCCTGTGATTTCTAAATTCTGGGACGAGGTTACACAAGAAGCGACTAAGGTTCTAGGCCACCCTGTCCCTAAGTCACCACTAAATATTCTTCTATGTAAACCTTTCGATTCCCTATCCAAGGTTCAAAATGCATTTTGCTTGCATTTGTTCAGTGCAGCGAGGCTTCTTATCGCGACCCAATGGAAGCAGACGGAGGCCCCTTCACTAATCGCGCTGACTAATAAAATATGGTACTTAGCTTCCATGGAATATATTACGGCCCTTCTACGTAACAGGATTATAAAGTTCCAGCACGTCTGGGACCCCTGGTACAGGTTACACCAAAGACGGCTACCTGGTCTAGAGTGAGCTGGACTTGCTCTCGGACCATTTAGGTAGTCCCATTCCTAAACTCCTACCCCCCCTCCCCTTTTTTTTTTTTTCCTTTTTTTTTTTTTTTTTTTTTTTCCCTCTCTCTTCCTCCCCTCTCCTCCTCTTACTCTTTCTTCTGCTTTACTACTTTCTCCCTTCTTTATTCTTCTTCAGAAAATTGTTAAAAAAACAATAGCCATCTGCGTCAGTCAGTTGGGAATATTTTAGGTTGTGAAATAAGTACCGATATGTACGTGGATACTGTACTGCATGTTATTAATCGCATTATTGTTACTCTCTTGTTGGCTATTTCAATAAAACATATGTTAAAAAAAAAAAAAAAAAAGTCGGCAAGTATGCGTCCAACTATTGAACAGATATCCATATAACAAAGCAATAGTGTTATTTTAGAGGACTTAACATTGTAAATGAACAGATATTAAACTGGAATGTTGGGTAGAATGGTGCAAGGCATTAAGTAAACATGAGAATGTCAACATTGTCATTATGTAAATTAATGATGATTAATAATTTGTAAAAGGAATCAATCTATAGTTTTTATAATATACTCCACAAATCAATAACACATATAAAGAAACTTATCTTGGTGGATATCAGAAACATATCTATTATCTTGACTCTCTGAACATATACATGTTGTTGCACTGTGTAATTTTTCAAACATAAATTAATTATAGGCATAAGTGCATCAAATCGTATTATTTATTATAAGCAATCCTATAATAAGTGGAATATTAAGTACCATTAAGGTATTCCATTTAGTATATGAATATCCATTTGTGCATGTGATTCTTTTTTTTTATTATTATTATTTTTACATTTATCTTTACCATCCCTTTTTAATAATTATGTTCATTATACACCCAGTCTTAACTGCCTTGTGTTACAATGTCTAGCCTGTATAAAATCTACACAGGCTAGATCGGCACCAACTATCCCATTTAGCATGGTGCCCCGATGTTGCATTTCACGAATAAAACATATATTTCTCATGTCTGACCACTTAATTTACTAGCCCTCTCCATTTAATCAATTATGGTTGACTGGATGAAAACCATGAGCGGGCTATTATCCTTGACTAGAGTAGACAGGCACATGATGTATTAATATATCACTTTCGAATAAACCTCTCTGAGGTCCAAGCCAAAAAGACATACTCTGGGACCAAGCCATGTGCTGTTCTTGTAATATCTTTCCATACCCTCTTCCAAAATAAGTATACAACTGGACACTCCCACAACAACTGCCAGAACCCTGCCTCATCTTCCCCACATCTTGGGCATTGTGCATCTTCTCTAAAGGTGCCCACACACTAGAAAGATCTGCAAACTTAAAATTTGTGTATAAATTAGCATTGAAATCTTTTGTCCGTCCTAAGATTTTTCTTAAGATCCCATGTGTGTTCCTATGGATCTTCTGATCTTTCGTGCAGCATGTAAGATCAGAAGATTTAGCAAAAGATCACTGGGAGCGCACATCGGACCGATATCGGCCGATTTTTGACCGAATATCAGTAAACATTAATCGGAATTCGGCCAATCGGCCAAAAAATCGTTCTAGTGTGTGGGCACCTTAATACTAGATTTAGCATACTTAATTGTTCCCAATATTCTTTGGTTTCCCATTTTTATTTAAGAGAATCTGTTAAATTTGGGTATTGCTTTATATTTAAATTGGCATACAGATGGGAAACCTGACCTTTATTACTCAAGATCCTTAACAATGTTTTAATAGGTGGGGAGAAAGTTTCTAGTGTGAGACCCTTGAACTGTTCTTGAATTGCATGTCGAGATTGTAAGTATCTAAAAAAAAAATCTTTGAAATTTCAAATTATTTCTGTAGCTGAGCAAATTATTTAAAATATACATCTCTATATACTAGTCCAATACTTTTAACACCCTTGTGGGACCACAAATTGTCTAATGATATTTTTTAAAGGAATAATTTTTATTATGCCAAATGGGGGCACTCGTTTTCTATTTCCTTCACAACTACATAGTGTATGTGCATATCTCCATACTAGTATTGCCTGATGAACCATAGGAAGTGCTCTATTTAACTCTATTCCTGATAAAAGTAGTAGCATTAATGGTACGATAAATTATATTTGTTCCTTTAAAAAAGCTTGTAGTGGGTGGGTCAGTATTTTTAGATAACCATCCACACAAATGTACCAATATAGTACTATATAGTAGTTTATGAGGTTTGGAAGACTCAAACTGCCTAGCTCTTTTTGTTTGTATAATGTTTTACTCACGACACGAGCTGGTTTATAGTTCCATATCGTAGATGATATTATGTTGCATGCAGGGGGTGTGTGCGGCGGCTCCCGGCATCTTGGTCTCCCTGCGCCAGGAGACGACATGGCCAGGCGCTGCTTCCACCGGAGGCTTCTGCGGTAGATGTCCCTTCCCATACTCGGCGGTTACCTAAGAGGTTGCAGGACAGCGCGCCCGCCCACAGCTCACGATAATTAGGGCTGGACAGGTTTTCCCCATTGAGATTGGCCATTCTGGCCTTTTTAAGGGAATTGGCCCTGTATAGCCCTGCCGGTAAAAGCGTCAGTTGGAGCTATCTGCCTGCCTTCCTGCTTCATGCTTCATGCTCCTGGCTTCAGTTTGTCGGTTCCTGGTGTGATCTCCAAATAGAGCAGGTCTTGTTCTAGTGCTGTAAGTCCTCAGTTCTGGAAACTGGTTTATATCTTATCCCTTATTTTCTCATTTTGATTTGGTATGGTAAGTACGCTTCTTAGTAAGCATTTATCTTTTCTTTATGCTTAATTGGTCTTGGCAGAATGTCCTGCTGTATTGTACCTCCTTTTATTCAGGTGCCCTTGGGGTTTGCTTACCCTAAATGGCATTGCTCAGTGCCATCTTGTGGAGTTTGTGTTTTTGTGTGGTGTGTTATTGTGTGGTGTTACTTTTCTATGTATGCGACTTGGTCTCTGGTGGTTCTGCGACTAGGTCGCTGGTGCAATTAGTATGCTTTAGTATATTACAGCGAGTTGCCATTAGTTCTTGTTATCAGTCCCTGTTAGGTTCCCTTAGTTAGCCCTTTTGTCTCTCTAATATTGGATCTCTGGCACCTTGTCCCACATAAGACTTGGTGGCACTGGATTTGGATAGTTTCTGTTGTCATTATGATTTAAAAAGAGTAAACACAGTAGGTTTGTGAGTTATCATTCATATTCTCAGACAAATGGCCAGAAAATCACAAATTATGCTAGGGTATACAAACTTATGAGCACAACTGTATATTTGACTTATCCCAGTTTATATGTAGCTCTGAATAGGCACTAAATGTATTTATAGTATTTCACATAACCGCCAGGGATTTACAAGATCTGTGTCCTCTAAGTATAGTAGCATAGTGTCTGTATAAAGCGCTATTACATCTTCAACCTCTCCAATTTTAATGCCCCGGATATCAGGAGCTGAATGGATCATACAGGCCAGTGGTTTCATTGCTATTGAAAATAGGGCAGGGGATAGAGGACACACCTGTCTAGTTGCTCTGCCTAATTTAAATGCATCTGAGACATATCTTTTAACCAAGGCTCTGCTGAAGCTTTACCCCCACCAAGAATGATCACATCAAGCTGTGCTTTGCAACCAGAGCCAACTGACCAGGTTGAACATTTTCCCTATGCAAGCGCTGTGTGTCTAGGAAAGTTGAACCTGAAAGCTGCAACTGGCTGGAGGGAGTTGGACAGGCATTGCAGCTTCACACTCTCAGCAAGCCAGAAAACTATTCTGGTCAAGCACTGTAGACCCTCTGGCTGCAGCAGATGCTTTTTGGACTAGTTAAGCTTAGCTGGGTGTGAGATGTATTTTAGATAGTAAGCCTGTTTGCAGTGTGGAAAGATGATATGTCGACGACATCCTCTGAAGAGAGCTGTACCCTTTCACACTGCACTCAGACTTGGGATTGACCCGGGACAGCCCCGTTCACACTGATCCTGGGAAATCCCTTCAAAAACATATGCATGTCATTAGAAATGGACTCCAGGGCTCTGAAAGATGACATCAGCATTTGTGAGCCCAAGAAAGCTCCAATCAGCAGCTTTTTTAAAGTCCCGTGTACCCAATCCGGGGTACGGGACCATTCACACTGACCGCATACCGGGTCAATTCCGGAATCTACCCAGGTCAGGACCTGGGTAGCAATCCCGGGGTGTTCATCCCGGGATATTCTTTCAAGACCCATTCACACTGAGCTAAATCCCGGTTTGATGCGCATTCATGTGCAAAAACCCGGGATATTTTTGCAAGTGTCAAAGGGGTATTACTCAACAAACTCGGCTTACAGATGACCCCCCTATGACACCAGTTGAATTTCAACCGATCAGTCTTGCCCCAGTCCCACAACACCAAGTGTATTATCCAGGCCATTATCCCCACTATCTCCTGTATGATATGCGCACACAGCCCATTTCTGCACAACCATGGCAGCAACCAACTGGAGTACCATCACTGTAGATGTGTGTGTGTGTCTCAATCAGCTCACGGACACCTGTGCAGCTTGAATCAGGTGCGTCTTTATTCAGCTCCGACTAACACTGACTGACTGTCCGGCCTCATGACCGGAAGTGAGTCACCTGGAGACTACATGTACCAAGATGCACTGCATGCATCTACATCCCCCCCTTTAACTGGAAGGACACAACATGCATGAATTAAGGCAGTAATGCAAAACAAACATGAAGATAAGAAGAAAGACTAAACAATAAAGTCCTCGAGCTTGGGATTGGGTTTGGACACACGCCCAGACCTGGTGATGGTGTGTTGAGAACCCATGGAACTGTCCTCAGCAATTTGGGAGGGCTCTGCCACTGGTATGGTCTCTGGGATGGGATCGTCCACATGATGTGAATCATCACTAGCATTGGTTGCAGCAGTGGTAGGAACTGATGGAGCGGCTGTGCAGAGTTCTCCTCAGCCACACTCAGCAGGTGTCGGCAGTTGCGTTCATATAGGGCATGGGTCTTCAACCTGTGGCCCTCCACATGTTGTGAAACTACATGTTCCAACATGCATTGCCACATTTTTTCCTATAAGAGCATGCCAAAAAACCTCAGGCTGGGACATGTAGTTCCACAACATCTGGAGGGCCACAGGTTGAAGACCTGTGGTATAGGGCATTGTCAGATTGCACCACATAGCTGTTCGGACGCTCTGCAGGACGCTGCACCACTACTACTCTGTCGAAACCCTGTTCAGTTTGTATGTGGACAGGCTGGCCTGGGGATTGTGGTGGCAGGCGATGTGCTGACCTGTCATATGATGCCTTGGCACCTGCTTGGCGCTTGTTGATGCAGTCGTGCACCTGAGGCTCCTCTCTGGGTTGTAGAAGCTGCTTTGCTATTGGAAGCACTGTGCGGGTGCGCCGTGCCAACAGACACTGTGCTGGGGAGGGTAGTCCATCTCTGGGTGTGTTTCTCAGGTTCAGCAGAGCTAAGTATATGTCTGAGCCATCTCGTGCACATTTTTCCATCAGGTGCTTTGCAGAACGGACTGCCCGCTCTGCCAACTTGTTGGACTGTGGATAGTGTGGGTTGCTGATGATATGCTGAAAGTCCCATGTGTTAGCAAACTCTGTGAACTCTCTGCTCTTAAATTGCATTGCATTGTCGGTGATCAACTGCTGTGGAGTACCATGTGCTGCAAAGTGCCTTTTTAGTTTTGAGATTACCATCAGGCTTGTGGTGGTGGTTAGGTAGTTTATATCGAACCAGCCTGAGTAAGAGTCAACGAGCACCATATACTCCTTCCCCCTCCATTCAAACAGGTCAGCTGCAAGGATAGACCATGGTAGGTCTGGGATGGGCTCCAATGGCTGATGTGGGCGTAGAGCGTTGCAGAAGGGGAACAGAGTCATACAGCCCGTTTAATGTCACCGTACATAGAGGGCCAGAATGCAGTTTCCCGGGCCTTGTGCTTTGTAGCCTCCAGGCCTGCATGACCATGGTGCATGTGCTGTGTGTAGGACGACTGCAGTGCAGCTGGGATCACAAAGCGGTGACCTCGCATAATGATGCCATCAGATATAGTGAGTTCATCCCGCATGCAATTGAAGGGGCGCAAGCAGTATGGCAAGTCTCTGGATGAGGGTGGCAAGCCATTGAGAATGACAGCAGCAAGACATTGGGAGAGCTTATCTGTGCTTGTGGCTGCACGCAGCTCCTCCATCCGCTTGGTGGGAAGGACTTTCACAGCCATAACTTCAAAATCGTCCTCAGTGCTACCTGAGTCAGTGGAGGGCAGAAATGCTCTGGACAATGCATCGGCAACATACTTTCCTTGTTTGTAAATAACGTCCAGGTTGTACCTCTGGAGTTTGCGCATCATGCTTTGTATGCGAGATGAGGCAGAGTGAATGGGCTTCTTCAGGATAGTGATTAGCAGCTGATGATCTGTTTCAATCGTGACAGGACGGCCATAGATGAAATCATGGAATCGATTGCAGGCAAAGACAAGGGCCAATAGTTCTTTCTCAATCTGTGCATACCTGGTTTCTGTGTCAGTGAGGGCTCTGGATGCAAACGCCACTGGTCTGTGGTGTTGGAGGCACACGGCCCCAAGGCCATTCTGTGAATCATCAGCAGCAAGGACAACTGGATCATGCACATTGAAATACTGCAGGACTGGCGGGTTTTTAAGCATGGTCTTTAGTTGGTTGACAGCAGCTGTGTGCGTGTCTAGCCAACACCATTCAGAGTCCTGGTGCAATAGCTGCCGCAGGGGTGCGGTGGTTTCGCTGTACTGCAGGAGGAACTTGGATAGGTAGTCATCCCCAGGAAATGCTGGAGTGCCAGTTTATCTGCTAGGAGGGGCATCTGCAAGACAGCAGATACCTTGTTTGGGTCAGGCAAGACACCCTTGTTGATGAGAACATGGCCCACGTATGCGACTTCCGTAACTCTGAATCTGCATTTGTCAGGATTAAGCTTGAGATTGAGGGTGCGAGCCCGCTGAAGTACCTGGTGGAGGCGCTGGTCATGCTCCTCCATGGTGCGGACCCAGATGAGGATGTCATCAACGATGATGTCACAGGGATATCCAGCAAACAGTTGCTCCATGCAGCGTTGGAAGACCTTGCTGCCTGTGGTGATGCCATAGGGCATTCGGAGGAATACATAGCGCCCAATGGGGGTCATGAAGGCAGGGGGTCATGAAGAGGCTCTGTCTAGAGGTATCTGCCAGAACCCACACTTGGCATCCCGGGTGCTGAAGACGGTTGCACCTAGCATGTCAGCAATCACCTGCTCGATGGTGCGGAGCGGGTGGTATAGGCGTAGAAGTGCCTTGTTTAAGTGTACAGGGTCAATGCATAACCGTACAGTCTCATACTTTTTTTGCTGCAGCCACCATGGCAGACACCCATTGCGTTGCTTCCTCAATCGGTGCAATGACACCCAGCTGCATCATCCTGTGTAGCTCTTGGATGATTTTGTCCTTCATGGCAATAGGGACCCTGCGGGGAGCACAAACAGTGGGGGCAATGGAGTCATCCAGCCTCATGTGGTACGTGATCAGCAGTTTTCCCAATGTTTTGCAATCAAATAGATCTTGAAAGTCTTTCATTTCTGGGACAGTCATTTGAATGGCGTGTACATCAGGCCCCAGTTTTAACAGGCCTAGTCTCATACTGTCCGGGAGGCCAAGTAATGATTTGACCTGTTGGTCCACAATGTGGAATAGCAACTCAGCACGGGTGAAGTATATTCGCGTGGTGCCCAGTGTGGTGATGACTTGGCCTGCATATGCTATCAAGTTTATTTTGTCCTGTGGGTTGATTTGTGCAGCAGGGTCTAAATCACGTAGTTGTCTGCGTGACATGACGTTGCATTTGGCTCCCGAGTCTATCTTGACTGTGGCCACTCTGTTGGTGTATTTAGTCTTGAGCTTGATGAATATCTCACCCCTCTCATCTGTGTGGTCGACACTGTCACAGACTGTTGTGCGGGCTGTGACGTGCACCGGGTCTGTGTCTACCTGGCTGACCTGCCTGGGTGTGCGGCTGTAGCGGGGCTCAGTTTGCTGTTTTGTGGGTGTCTGGTTTTTAGAGCGACAGCACCTAGAGAAGTGATTCCATTTGTCACATCCATTGCAGCGTTTATCATATGAGGGACAGTTCTGCCTGCCTGGGGGGTGCTGTGCTGCGCAGTTTCCACATGAAGGTGACCGGGGTGGGGTAGCCGCCATGACACAGACTTCAGCGTCCCTCTTCAACTCCCTTGTGCCCTTTTCTGCCTGCTCATGGAAAATGCAAATGCTTATGGCGGTTTCTAGCATGAGGCCCTTCTACCTTAGTAGCTGTGCACGTACCTTGTCATTGCGTATGCCGCACACAATTCTGTCACGGATAAGCTCATCTGTGAGTGTTCCAAAGTTGCACTTCTCTGCCAGTAACTTTAGCGTGGAGGCGTATGATTGTATTGTGTTGTCACCCTTTTGATTTGTGCTGTTAAAAACGTGCCTTTCCATGATGACGTTTTACACCGGCATGCAGATCTCTTCAAACTTGGTGAGCAGGACTTCAGGATCCTCTCTGTTTTCTGTGTCCGAGTATATGAATGCCTCTGATTTGTCCACGGCGTCTGTGCCCGCGAGGTTTAGCAGCGTGTATGCTTGTATCTTCTTTGACTTGTCTGATAAGCCCGCGATGCAGTACACGTGCCATTCTCTCTTGAATCTGAGCCAATTGTCAGCTATATGTTTGTCGAACACCAGTGGATCAATCTTCCTTATCCCATGTGCCAATGTTATCCCGCTTCTGACACCATGTAGATGTGTGTGTATCAATCAACTCACGGACACCTGTGCAGCTTGAATCAGGTGCGTCTTTATTCAGCTCCGGCTAACACTGACTGACTATCCGGACTCATGACCAGAAGTGAGTCACCTGGAGATTAAATGTACCAAGATGCACTGCATGCAGAGGCGTACCTAGATATTCATGGGCCCCATAGCAACAGTTTGTAAGGGCCCTCTATTCAGCAACTGATGGTGATAAATGTATGTAAAACATATTACTTAGACAGCAAAGATGGGCCCCCTGCACCTCTGGGCCCCATAGCAGCTGCACCCCTTGCACCTATGGTAGTTACACCTTTGACTGCATGCATCTACAGTCACTATGGACAATAGCAGTAGGTTCAGCCAGTGGTCCCTTCCAGGGTTTGGGGGAAACACCATCTCCCTCCCAAACAGCAATGGATACAGAGCGTTATCCTTATGATACCATACATGATCACAACAAAAAAATGACTACCTTCTTTTACTATATTTATTATAAAGTTTTTATATTCATATTCTAAATGTTTACACGTTTGTTAAGTTAATAATAAAACATTTTACTTATAAAATATTATTTGGCATATCTTTATTTACCTTCATGTATTGCTCCTGTAGAACTTAGATGATGGCATTACAGGTCTCAGGTATTATGAGTCCCAGAGCTTGAGAGGATATAGCAGTGCTGTACCTCAGATCCGCAAGGGTCCTCCCAGTAGCCCGGAAACGTAGCATTGCCACCTGTCTCTGCTCAGCAGAAATAGGCCTCCTGAAATAGGTGTCCTCTTTTTGGATTAAAGGGGTAACTAGTGTCAGAAGCGCCATGAAGGTAGGGTCATCCATTCAAATGTAATTCCTGAAGTCATCAGGGTTGTTCTCCCGTGTACCAATGGCATATGGGAGAAGATGTCTCGCCTCAGAAGCCAGTCTCTGGTCCAGCAGTTGCAATTCTTGCTCCTCTTTTTTTTTTATATACTGCAATGTTGTGGCCATAGCAGCAAGAATGCAAGCATTCCTCAAGCTCAAGATGGTAGTGGATAGAAAACAAACGGAACGAACATGCTCTCTGCCCAGCACTGGCAGCAACTCACCCCTGAACTACTTACTTATTCACACTATTTTGTTCATTAGAATCGTTTCTAATTTGAAATGCCCATTTTTGTGGGGCCAGAAATGTGTGTCTTTAAAAGGTGATTTCTACGAAACCCCACTTTTGCGCGTCGGACCTCAACTTTTCCCGTAAACGCAGAAAAACCGCAATTTTCAGGAGAAACGAGACGTACATCCTCCCCCTCTGCCACCCACCCGCCCAACTGACAGGCAGCCATCAGACAAGCACAGAGAGTTCTGTGGATCTGTCTGTGATGTCATATATATATTTATATATATTCTTTATTTTGGTTTTTCAGAAAACATTAAAGTCATTACAGACATTTCAAACATGTAAAGATGTACAGACTAAGATATTGGCATGACAGCATACAGCATTAACCTTGCGGCAGCACAGGAAGGACGATCAGTGTAAGTCATCTGAGGATACAGTATAGTTTGTTCTTGTATATTAGAAAATAATATCCTTGGTATATCTAGTCTACTAAGTTTGGGATTTTCTCAGAATCAGCTTTATTATCTCTAAAAGTATTCCTGGTTTCATTCAATGGAAAGAAACATGTAATCCACTCTACCACTCCCTCCCTACTGTACAGTATCTCAAAAAAATTACTTCCACATGGTCTCTATTGCTGTGCTGCCATTCACATGATGCTATATACTGTAGGATACATAATAAGCTTTAAGCAGCCCATACACGGTCCGTTTAACGGATCCGTTTGGGACTTAATTAGCACACATCGGATCGGATCGGATCGGATCCCTATTGCATGCAGTGTGCATGCACTGCGATCCGATCCGATGTGTACCTAGTACAAAAAGTATGTGCAGCACATACTTTTTGTACCGTACTATGTGATGCGCGGGAGCGCGCATCGCATAGTACAGAACGGAGCCATACACAACGGACCGTGTATGGGCTCCTTTATGCTCATCTGACTGCTGCTGGCTCACTCCTCCTTTACTTATTTCACTGGCATTCTCTTGTGCCTTGTGAGCACCTCACAATCATCCACCTCTATGCACTGTCCCAGAATGTACTGGATCAGGAAATTTCATAACTCCCATATCTTTAATAGCTACAGCTGTATTGGTTGTGTCAGCTTGAACTTCCACTAAATGGGAGAAGGTTTGTGTGGTAACACACCATAAGCTAATAGTTGTGGTTGTTCCAGAGGCAGGACTTTCACACCAGTGAAGTCCCTACTACAACACTGAAAAGAGAAATAAAGATACCAGAGAGCAAAAAAAGATACAGTATTAGCAGTGGTAAAATAACTAAGCGATATCATAAATTGTGTAAACAGAGTGCAGGTGAGTCAAGGGTTAGAAGAACCGGTACTTGTTTCCTAGCAGGGCGCCCACTACTCTATTTACGTAGTGGGCTATTCAGGGTAAGGAAATTGGATCGCATCGCATCGTATGCCCTTAATGGCATCCAATCAGATGAGATCCAATTTATTATCTTATCCTATCTTTTTAATGGGCTAAGTCAGAGAATACATTAAAAAGATAGAAATCGGATCGCATCGCATCGTATGCCCTTAATGGCATCCAATCAGATGAGATCCAATTTATTATCTTATCCTATCTTTTTAATGGGCTAAGTCAGAGAATACATTAAAAAGATAGGATAAGATAAAAAAATCGTATGGCATACAATGAGATGGGATCCAATTTTTTTTATCTTATCCTATCTTTTTAATGGTGAAAGCGCCTAAATACATGTGAAAGATAGGATGCCCCCCACTATCCACGCCACCCCATAGCGTGGCGAGCACGGTTGACGCCACCCCGCCATCAACGTGAACCCGAAGCGTGGCGAGCGCAGCGAGCCCGCGAGGGGCGGCAGTACGCGTCCTCCGACCTTTTCATGCCCTACTATCCACTAGGGCGTGGAGTGAGAATAGAATAGTGTGGCGAGCGCAGCGAGCCACCGAGCCCGAAGCGTGGCGAGCGCACGCGGATACCTTCACAGGTAAACGCGTCCCTTCGCGGGCTTCCCAGGTGTCCGCGTCGCCATGGACACCTGGGAAGCCCGCGAGGGGACGCGTATAACTGTGAAGGTATCCGCGTCCCCTCGCGGGGCTCGCTGCGCTCGCCACGCTTCGGGCTCGGTGGCTCGCTGCGCTCGCCACACTATTCTATTCTCACTCCACGCCCTAGTGGATAGAAGGGCATGAAAAGGTCAGAGGACGCGTACCGCCGCCCCTCGCGGGCTCGCTGCGCTCGCCACGCTTCGGGTTCACGTTGATGGCGGGGTGGCGTCAACCGTGCTCGCCACGCTACGGGGTGGCGTGGATAGTGGGGGGCATCCTATGTTTCACATGTATTTAGGCGCTTTCACCATTTAAAAGATAGGATAAGATAAAAAAAATTGGATCCCATCTCATTGTATGCCATACGATTTTTTTATCTTATCCTATCTTTTTAATGTATTCTCTGACTTAGCCCATTAAAAAGATAGGATAAGATAATAAATTGGATCTCATCTGATTGGATGCCATTAAGGGCATACGATGCGATGCGATCCGATTTCACTACGGTGCCGTACGTAGAAAATCTGGGCGCCCTGCTAGGAAACAAGTACCGAAGAACCAAATAAATTCAAAAGATGCTGCTGAGAATAGGTTAAGCAAATTGTGAAGCCCTGGGGATTGTCAGAATAAGAGGTGAAAGGGTAAAAACATAACAGGGTAAAAAGTAAATGAGGAACTGTGTACATGTGTACGTGAAGCTGACAGGAAAGGACAGATAATGATAAAGACAGGAAAGGGAGATAATAATCAGTATAAATACTAGGGATGTGCACCGGCCACTTTTCGGGTTTTTGGTTCTGATTACCTTGAGCAGGGGCTGGCTGGCAACTTTTAGCCTAGGGGGAAAGTCCAGAGCACTGGCCCATAATCTGCCAACAATACGGTAGACGGAATGCTTTTGCGCGCCGAAGGCGCGCAGGAAAATTAGGGGCGTGGCCTATCATAAGGGGACGTGGCCTGTACCATGATTGTATTGTCTACCTGCAGATTGCACATTTTAGCGAACCTTGTAATACCCATTACACATAAAGCCACATGCCGTAATGCCAATTACACATTATGCTGAACACCATGATGCCAGTTACACATTACGCCCAAAACTGCGATGCTAATTACGCAATACACCGCACACTGTGATGCTAATTACACATTATGCCGCACACCTTAATGCCCATTACTCCCCATACTGTGATGGCAATTACCCAATGCTCTCCACACCGTAATGCCCATTACGCCCCATACCATGATGCCCATTACACCACACAATGTGATGTCCACAGTGCCAGATATGCCCCCACAGTGCCAGATATTCCACCACAGTGCCAAATACACATATGCCCCCACAGTGCCAGATATGCCCCCACAGTGCCAGATATGCCCCCACAGTGCCAGATATTCCGCCACAGTGCCAAATACACATATGCCCCCACAGTGCCAGATATGCCCCCACAGTGCCAGACACATATGCCGCCACAGTGCCAGATATTCCTCCACAGTGCCAAATACACATATTCCTCCACAGTGCCAGATATGCCCCCAGAGTGCCAGAGGCACATATGCCCCCACAGAGTGCCAGAGGCACATATGCCCCCACAGAGTGCCAGAGGCACATATGCCCCCACAGAGTGCCAGAGGCACATATGCCCCCACAGAGTGCCAGAGGCACATATGCCCCCACAGAGTGCCAGAAGCACAGATGCCCCCACAGAGTGCCAGAGGCACATATGCCCCTACAGAGTGCCAGAAACACATATGCTGCAGGGAGGGGCGCTTACCCACCCACTGGCTGCGGGCCGCACTGGATCAGCTCCTCCAGCCCTCCTGCGCTGGCCACGGCTTCCAGAACACGGCCGCGGCTACAGGAAAATGGCCGCCGGCCTCCTGCACTGAGGACATCCTCAGTGCAGGAGGCCGGCGGCCATTTTCCTGTAGTCGCGGCCGTGTTCTGGAAGCCGCGGCCAGCGCAGGAGGGCTGGAGGAGCTGATCCAGCACGGCCCGCAGCCAGTGGGTGGGTAAGCGGCCTGGGGGGCATATGGCACTCTGCCCCCCGGCCCAGCCCGCCCCTGACCTTGAGGTTTTGGGTTCTAATGGGTTTTGGCAAAACACCTCCTACGTGTTTTGTGTTTGGATTTTTGGGGTTTTGGGTTCTGATTTTTTTGTTAAAAAAGCATAAAAACTGCTAAAATCGCAGAATATTTTTTTTTTCGCTCCTACACTATATTAGCCACAATAACATTCATTTCCACTCATTTCCAGTCTATTCTGAACACCTCACACCTCACAATATTGTTTTTAGGGCAAAAGGTTGCACCGAGGTAGCTGGATAACTATGCTAAGCCACACAAGTGTGCGGCACAAACACGTGGCTCATGTAAGAGTGGCACTGCAGCGGTAGATACGGCAGTACTAGGCACCAGACAGGTAGATACGGCAGTACTAGGCACCAGACAGGTAGATAAGGCAGTACTAGGCACAATACAGGTAGATACGTCAGCAATACTAGTATTGTGCACCAGCAGAATTTATAATAATTAATTTTATTATTAGGTACTGCTTGGCAGTGGTACTCAGTGGCACACGTCAGTACACCAGCAGCATGGAATTATTTTTTACAGACCCACACAGCACAGGTATTATTTTTTAATTAAATGATATATAGCAGCCTAGTATGTAGTTGTACTACTAGGTAGGTACACTTAGGCAGTAACACTGCCAGTGGCAACAGTGGACTGAGTAAATAATACTGGCAACCTCTATTCACAGTATTCAGTGCAGGCAGCACCAGTGGACTATATATAATTCAATTAATTATTAATAATATAGCAGCCTAGTAGGTAGAGAAAATAAACTACTAGGTAGGTAGGCAGTAGCACTGCCAGTGGTCCCCACAAAAGGTAGTTACACACCACCAGTAGCAGACTATTATGAATATGCACCAGCAGAATTTATAATAATTAATTTTATTATTAGGAACTGCTTGGCAGTGGCACTCAGTGGCACACGTCAGTGCACCAGCAGCATGGAATTATTTTTTACAGTCCCACGCAGCACAAGTATTATTTTTAAATTAAATTATTATACAGTATATAGCAGCCTAGTATGTACTAGGTAGGTACACTAGGTAGACAGTAGCACTGCCAGTGGCAACAGTGGACTGAGTAACTAAATAATACTGGCAGATTCAGTGCATGCAGAACCAGTGGACTATATATATAATATAATTAATTATTGATACAATATATATTACAGCACAGCACCAGAGGTAGGCCCCAGCACAGAGGAGACAGTAGTACTACAGGTACAAAGTTAGACTGTCCTCCTTGCTAGGGAGAGCCCACCCTAAGCACAGAGGAGAACAGAGTACACAGCAGCACTGAGGGAGACAGCCCCAGCGAATAAAATAATTACAGCACAGCACACCAGAGGTAGACTGCACAGAGGAGACAGTAGAACTACAAGTACACAGTTAGACTACACAGCAGCACTGAGAGACAGCCCCAGCGAATAAAAAATATTGCGTTCAAGGTCGAGCTCAAGCTCAAGTTTAAGCCCCAGCAGCAGCACCAACACACCCTCTCCCAACCCACTACTAGACTGGAGTGAAGATGGCGGGCGCAGCAGCCACTATTTAAAGCCTTGCGAAATCCGGCGCCGGGAGATGACGTTCTGACCACGCGGACGGACCCGAGTCAGGCGGGAATCTCCGAGCGCTGCTCGGAACCGGGCTCGGAATGATGACGTTCGTGGGGGCTCGGATCTCTGGAATCCGAGTCTGCACATCTCTAATAAATACCTCCCAACTTTTCTGCTAAGGGAGAAGGGACAACATTTTGGGGGGTTGCCTAGCGGGAAGGGGGCATGGCCTACACTCACGATGCTCCTGGGAGGCCACACCCCTGGTTTTGCCACTGTGGGGGCATGGCTAACGGCTCTATGAGCTGCTGGCCATGCCCCCAGCCCATTTGTCTGCAGGAATAGATGCTGTACGCATGCACACAGCATCTATTTATGGGTGACAGGGGGGACTCCCAACTGCCTCCATGGGACTACATGGGAACGTCCCCCAAAAAAAGAGGATGGTCCGGTGAAAAGCAGTACAGTTGTAAGGTATGAGTATATTTCTACAGTAAAAAGTTTATGATGTGAGTAAAAAGAAAATTGAGCAAAAGAGGACGTAAGGGGAAGAACCTTCAAGAAGATAAGAGATAGAATCTGATTGGTTGCTATGAGCAACCTCCCATCTTCAACTTAAGACCTTTATAAAGGGCCTTGATCCTCAAGGCCTTGATAAAGATAGGTTATCCCATTGAAACGCTTCGGCTGGAGAGGAGTTTTGTACTTTGCACCACTGAGGTTGTGACACCGGTACCTATTGTGCGCTTTATGGCCATTATCCACACCCTCAGGTACTGTGACTCCATCTTCCAACTCAGTCAAATTTTTTTTCTTTTTTCTGGTATTATCCGTACTGAAATCGCATCGCATAGGATCGCACAGTGTGTATGGTGCGATGCGATGCAATGCAATGCAATGCAATGTCCATATTAAGTGCACAGGAGTGCTTATACAATGAAATATCGCATTGCATCGGACGGCACCGTAGACAGGGTGCGATCCGATGCGATGCGATGCGATATTTCATTGTATAAGCACCCATGCTATGAGATATGATCTGATGTGCATATTAAGTGCACAACAGTACTTATACAATGAAATATCGCATGTGATCGCACGGCACCATGCAGTGGGTGAGATCCGATATGTCATTGTACAAGCACCCATGCTATGAGATGTGATGGGTGCTTACTATTGAAAGCCATTATTTTGCATCACCGCCACTATCCACACAACCCCGAAGCATGGCGAGCGGCGGCGGAACGCGTCCTCCGACCTTTTCATACTCCCCTCAGCATGGAGTTGATTTTATAAAGTGTGGCAAGCTCAGCGAGCCCAAAGCGTGGTGAGCGCAGCGAGCCTTGCGAGGGACAAGGAATACATGTAAAGTAATCCGCACCCCCTTGCGGGGCTCACTACGCTCGCCGCGCTTCTGGTTCGGGGGCTCGCTGCGCTCGCCACACTTTATAAAATCAATTCCACACCGATGTGGATAGTGGGGGTATGAAAGGGTCGGAGGATGCGTTCCGATGCCGCTCGCCACGCTTCGGGGTGGCGTGGATAGTGTTGGTGTTTTAGGAACACATTCATACCTGCAATATCATACATCTGACACAGTAAGGACGACATGTGTTAATGAATAACTGTAATTTACTTAATAAATTAGAATGAAAAAGCATCATGAATTAATCACATTAATTACAATAAATAATGATAATAATAACAATTTATCAACCTAACAACAATAATGACTAAAAATCATAAAAGAAAATATATGAAAAAACAGTCAATCTGCTTTAGGTAGGAGACTAAGGCCCTTATTCTGGTTGGTGCGGCCAGAGCCGCACACGGGGCTCCGGCCGCACAAACCAATCCCCGCCCACCCTACGGATCGCCACGGCCGTCCGTACACGGACGGCTGGCGATCCGCATTAAAATGGTGGAGGCTACGCCTCCACCATGGTGGGAGCTGCCCCCTGCATTCGATGGTCGTCGACCATCGAAGGCAGGTCCGCACGCCGCGGCAGCTCCCGCAAGCTGAGACCACACGGACAATCGTCCGTGTGGTAGCTTGTATGGGGGCTGAAAGCTGACATCCGGCGACGTCAGCTTTCCGCCCCCATGAGTGGCGTCATGCCCTCATTACCATGCATACGCCCCGCGTTTGCATGGGAACGCCCATGAAACGCGGGGCGTACACATAGGGAAATGAGGGCATGAAGCCCCTCACGCCCCTATACGCCCCCTTTGCGGCGGACGAAATACGTCTGCGGCGAAGGGGGCTGCACATGCGCAGATTGACCTCTGCGCATGTGCAGACCAAAAACATCGGCGGTACGGCCGCACGCGGGCCGTACCGTTCCGATCTGAATAAGGGCCTAAGTGCTCGAAGGATGCGGTCAAATGGATTATCACCACCCAAGTCTTTCACCACATAAACTCCTGTAAATATGATTGGAGATGGTGGTGTGCTGTGCCTCTTTGGCACTTATTGCGCCATTTGCATGCGCCCCAAAGTCTCTCCACATTCTGCGTATGACCCCTGTGTCCGGGTCAATGAAGTTAAACCTGTGGTTCATTTGGGCATGCTGATAACCAGCCAGTTGCAACTGTTCTGTGCTGTATGCCCGTCAGCAGTCTGAATAAATAGTTGAGCCTGGCTCAATGTTTTCATTTATAGCCGCCATCAAAGTAGTGGCATCACGTCTGGGCACCATTGTAACGAAATACTGTCCAGTTTCGCGACAAATTCTGCCAAAAATCCACTGCTGTGGTAAAGTGTGGCCGACGTTGCTTTTTCGCTTGACAAACAAGCTTTCATCCACCTCCACAATGTGCCCAGGACCACCGATACGACACTGGGGCTGCGCCATAAGGTCCATGGTGCAAGCCTCTCTCATCCATCGGTTATACAGGACTGCAATTTTTAGGGATATTTCCAGCTGTCGCTCACAATACTCGATGGATGTGAGCTACTGGGCACACGAATATATGAAGCGAATCAAGGTGACGAAGGATAAGCGGCACCCTGAAAACCAGTGGGCCATTCTGAGGCTCACCTTGAGACGACATGCTTTCACATGGCACAGCCATATACATTCCTTAACTGACAGCCGCATAGGGTGCCCATTACTGCAATTCTTCATCAGCGGAAGCAGATCGTGGTGCTGGAAGAACTGGACAGCCTCCTCCTCCATCTGAGGCAAGCTGAACATGTTCACTGTTACAGCAATTTCCAATATTTGTCCAGCATGTCTGAGGGATGCTGCCATTTGTGGCTGTGTGTATATGTGTGTGGCTGTGTGTATATGTATGTGGCTGTGTGTATATGTGTGTGATATGTGTGTGTGCATGTGCCTCTGTGGACGTGTCTGCATTATAGGATTTACGGAACTGGGGGGGGGGGGGGCGGACTGAAGGTCAGTCCCGGGCCCCAAGATTCTTAGTGGCGGCCCTGTTCATACATGTATGCGGTTGAGGATGGGGTCATGTTTACTAACCCTAGATGATTTTTTCATCATGTGGACTGGAGCTGTGAGGCACTGGAATCGTTATAATGCTTCTGGGCGTCCAGTGCATTTCACTTATAACATCAGTCCCCATAGGGGCCATTATTTAGGGGGATATTCAATCTCCGTCGAGCATCTCCCGTGGGGGAGATGCTCGACGGGCCCTATTCAATGCTGTCTTCCCCAACAGCATTAAACAGGGTTTCCTGGCAGAACGAGCCCGACATCTCTAGCTGTCGGGCTCGTTCTGCCGAGAACAGCCGGGAAGTGATGAGCTGCCGGCTGCAGCTCGTCACTTCCCGGCCGCAACTCGCGGCCACGCCCCCTTTTCGCTCCCCGGCAGGCGGGACATTGAATCCCGCCTGCGTGTTCTCGGTCGAGCTGACCGAGAATGGGACTGGGTCACGACGGGCGAGCAAGCTCGCCTGCCATAACCTGAAGATTGAATATCCCCCTAAGATGTACAGGTCAGCTTACGGGTTCTCAGTACGGAAATATATTGCAAGCCTACTGACCGCAATATAGTCTTAAATGCAGTCAGTTTTCATCCAGGCAAACTAAAATTCTCTCTACCCTATTCCCAATTTTTACGGGCTATTCAGGTCTGTTCCAATAGGGACAATGCCATTACACACATTGATTGGATGATTTTATCATTTATTTGAAAGAGGCTATGTTGCCATTCAATTGGATCTGGCTAAAACGAAAGCATTACGGCAGGGGTTCCCAATCTTTTTTGATTCACGGCACCCTAGAGAATCAGAATTTTTTTCACGGCACCCCTAGGTCCCAAAAAAATTAAGTAGATTGGGTTTATATGCGATTCTTAGCGGCAGTTATGTGGTAAAGGGCAGGATTTGCTTCTGTTTGTACACATTCTATGATTGGCAGCCACCAGCACTGGTTTTGCTCATAAATAATTAACCATTAATAATTTGAGTTGGTCCTAGACCACCAACCCAGGGCACCCCTGCATGTGTCCCGAGGCACCCCAGGGAGCCGCGGCACACAGTTTGGGAACCACTGCATTACAGTGTACCTGTAAAGATATATTTTGACAAACTAATATTAAAAACCTTGTCTGATTGCATACCATGGGTCAACCACTATAATACAGCTAGTGGACAGATTAACCACATATACAAGAAATTATGGCCCATAGTCAGCAGTCAGCATAATCTACATGACACAAAGATTGTGCCATGCTATAGTTGTGGGAAGAATATACATGACTGAGGGCCTTATTCAGATCTGAGCTCAGTACAAATTTGTTTGGAAAATGGGCAAAACCATGTGCACTGCAGGAGGCGCAGATGTAACCTGTGCAAAGAGAGTTAAATTTGGGTGGGGTGTGCTGAAACTGAAATCTAAATTGCAGTGTAAAAATAATGCAGCCAGTATTTACCCTGCACAGAAACAAAATAGCTCACACAAATCTAACTCTCTTTGCACAGGTTACATCTGCCCCACCTGCAGTGCACATGGTTTTGCCCATTTTCCAAACAAATTTGTACTGAGCTCAGATCTGAATAAGGCCCTGAGTTATGAAAACAGACATTATGGGAATGAGGTCCGCACATTCTGAAAAAAACATGTTTCTACAACTCAGGAAGGGATGCTTCCGCTGCTTTAACTGCACTGTATGTCGCTCTCTGACAACTGCCAATGATTTCCCACACCCCCATACCGGCATCGATATGTAATAAAACATCGGGTGACTTGTACAACTAAATTCATTATCTATCTGATCACTTGCCCTTGTGGCCTGGGGTACATCAGGAAAACTGATCGTACACTCAGAGAAAGTATGGCGCCACATGAGTCAGCCATACAAGCAGGGTTTGTTAGTGGTCATAGCGCTCAACCAGTATCACGCCACTTCATGCAACATCGGCATAACATATCGATACTGCGATAAATTATCAACAATCATGAACTGGCCAGTAGGGGTGATCGATCATTACGACTCCTACAAAGGGAGGTTAGGTGGATACACAGGTTGGGTACACTGGCCCCTAGGGGATTTAACGAATCCGCCAACCTTCTTTGCTTTCTGTGAGTCTTCTTTATTTTGATTGTCACCATGCGTGCCTTCCTAGTATTCCCCTGCTAGTATTACATATCGATGCCTGACTTGATGTTCATTTTGTTTCTAATATGTATATATTATCCTTTATTACTTATATGTTTTTTGCTAACTGGCTTATGCTGTTTAGCATGCTTATCTTGCAGTTAGAATTTTGCCATGGATGTTTCATTTCCGCATTGTGCCAAATATACACGTTTTTGTTTTTATGGGCTCCCATAGCAACCGGCACATCAGATTCTGACCGGGGCAAGTGGGCGGCTGCACGTGGCGGTGGTGTCATTAAAAGGTACAGCTGTTATTTCACTTGTTATCCTGATGACGATGTGTCAATACATATAAAACATTTCATCATAGACACTGCGCTGTTTGTCTCTTTATTTATCCAAGTGCTGCCGTTCCCCTGCACGTATTGTTGGAACTTGCATAGGGTTTCCTGAATGGCACCGGAGCATTTATAGGAATTGGAAATATTCAACTATTCATATAAACTGATAGAGAGTGCTGAGTTATAACTTCAAAATAGTTGGTGGTTCACATCTTACTGTCATTTAAGTAAAGTTACTATTAAAAAGTTTCCCTAATTCATTTAAATATTCAGCACTATCGCTTTTGAGTCTGCTATATTTAATATATGTTTGTAGGTGTTTTCCAGGACTGCTAGATGTTTCTCAAAATATTAATGTCTCTAAATAGGAATCAACTTCAAAGTAAAAGGGAAATAAAGAAAGATGCCGTCCATTCTGGTGGGGGTAGGTGGTTATCACCAGATGATAAACTGAAACCTGTCTGTTTGTACAACCTCTCAGTCCCTGTCCTAGCTGTCACTTATTCTACTTGGCAAATATTTGCTATAGATCAGAACAAAGTTTATTATGATAGATTCAGAAAAAAAGAAGAGTTATAAACTCCAAATCACGGTAGGGTTTGCCTCATTTGAAGAACATTTTGTCACTGGAGGCCAGAGTTCCCTTCTGGCTGTGACGCAGGAATAATGAGACATTTATTTTATCTCCTGCTGTTACTCTTCTCTGCTGAAATAAGAGGATTTGATGTGTTCATAGAGGAGTACCCAGATTCTGTTGTGAGTATTTCATACAGACTATTCTAGAAATGTTAAAGACAAAAACAAACCTATATATGAAATAGTATACGCTTCAGTCCATTTCCTAAATTAGCACCTGTTGCCCTTTGATGCTGTGACACTGGTTTCCCTAATTAAAAGCATATTTTATTGTTATTTATTCTGTTATTATCAATATTATCACCATTTTTAATTGCCCAAATTACACTTAGGGGGTCTATTCAGTGATAGATTTAACCCTGTGGAGGCCTCTAGACAGACAAACTCTGGCCATCCCCCACTCCCAAATTATCTCCTAATGTGTTTTCAATTTTGACAACCAACAGTCTACGATCTGGAAACTGTAATGTGAATCTGATGTGTATGTTTTTTGCGCATTTAGTCGTTTTCTTTTCTTTGATTTAATTTTTCTATTTTTTTGGAAACAATTTAAGAAAGCTTGATTGTAATTTTCTTTCAAGGTCAAATCAATATTATTTTTGATCCGTTGACCCCTAAAAGGCATGGGCCCCATACTGATTTATACTCTGCCTATTTTGTAATTTGAGACTGGGTCTAATTGCTAAGCCTTGGTAGGAGATAAAGTGGAGATAGATAGATATATAGGGTGAGATTTAATAGGATGAGAGATTCAGAAAGTGAGAGATTTGGTGAGAAATCTCCAGTTTTTTTAAAGTGGCAATCATTTACACTGCAAAATCTAACTGGTTTTGCAGTGTAAATGATTGCCGCTTTAAAAAAAACTGGAGATTTCTCACCAAATCTTTCACTTTCTGAATCTCTCATCCTATTAAATCTCACTCATAATCTATAGCAGTAGGAATCAACCAGCTCATAACTGTAATTTACAAAAAAGCAGCCTGTAACATAAGCTATGAGCTGATTGGCTGTTTGTTTATCACTCTCCACTTTATCTCTCTCCAAGGCTTAGTAAATATGTACTTCTACTTATGTCTATCTTTGTCGAAGTGACTGGACTATTTGATCTGAGTGACCAGCTAGAAAAAATATTTTCTATAGAGTACAGTAAGCATTACTCTTAGTAGCTAAATCTTTGTAGTATAAAAGGAACTTTTTTACATTATAAATAAAGGTTTTTATGGCTATGTATAGCTAATCTAAAAAGTAAAAGGTGAATTGATTGAAATGTTTTCAAATCTTTATATAGTGGCCTATTACTAGCACTTCATCAAGTGTTTAATAAACACATGTATCTGTGCATATTCCTCTTCAATGAAAGATAGAGTATATGTGTTATGTGATGTAGTGTAACTTCCATAGGCAATGGAGTCACCTGCTTCCAGACTCCAACCCTAAAAGGGCACCTACATGTACAGCAGTACCTGTTTGGTTCACACTGTGATCCAAGTGTGACCACTGCTCTTACAATGGAAGGGTACATTTACTAAGATGAGAGTTCTATTGAAGATTGAATGTTGCCCCTTGGCAACCAATCAGGTTAATCTATTATCTTCTAGAAGATGCTACATAAATAAGATTGGTGTCTGTGGGCAACATCCCATCTTCAATATTTATTATTTATTTATTAAAAGTTTCTTATATAGCGCACACATATTACGCAGCACTTTACAGAGAATATTTGAACATTCACATCAGTCCCTGCCCCAGTGGAGCTTACACATGTACACGCACACACAGACATTCTAGGGTTCATTTTTGTTGGAAGCCAATTAACCTACCAGTATATATTTGGATTGTGGGAGGAAACCAGAGTACCCGGAGTAAACCCACACAAGCACGGGGAGAATATACAAACTCTGCACAGTTAGAACCATGGTGGGGATCGAACCCATGACCTCAGCGCTGTGAGGCAGTAATGCTAACCATTACACCATCCGTGCTGCCCCAATAGAACTCCCATCTTCGAAAATGTACCCCTGAGATGGGAACTGTCAGTGAAAGCTAATTCTGCAGAAGGCTGACTCTCATGAGTCTGACCCTGACCCACCACATAGCTGGAGCCCTGACAATTCACTGCTCTGCTCGGCTGAGCTGCCCCAGTCCACATATATTTTCAATTAGGTCTCCGGCTGGACCACTAGCCAATAGGCACTTGCAGTCCAGCAGCCATCAATGCTGCTTCTGATTGGCTGCTGGACCGCAAGCGCCTACTGGCTAGCAGTCCAGTGGGAGACTTAATAGTGGTGGACAGAGCATCTGAGCTCAGCCGCCAGCTGGGCAGAGCAGGGAGCAGGCGGGGGAGGGAGCAGGGGAGTGGGGGCGCGGGCTGCATGGCTCCGGCGCCGTTTGATGCCTCCGCCAGCTCCGCCCTCCCTACGCCCCTGCTCCTAGTAACACTTATGGAATTAAATTGAATAGAATGAGAGATTCAGAAAGTGGGAGATTTTTTAGGAAATCTCCAGTTTGTTTAAAGCGGCAATCATTTACACTTCACAATCAAACTGGTTTTGCAGTGTAAATGATTGCCACTTTAAAAAAAAAACTTAATTCTCTCACCAAATCTCTCACTTTCTGAATCTCTCATCCTATTAAATTTCCCCCCTGGAGTCAGTAGTTACAAGTGTTCCTAAGAAACTAGGTATAATGAGGCAAAAGTATGCAGCCATTTACGTTTTTAAAATAACGGGTCCCGCTTCTCCTGCATAATGAGGAGAAGCGGGTACCCGTTATGGTCGAATGTATTAACTCCCTTTTCTGATAAGGAGAGCCATTATGCCCAGCTCTCCTTATCGGTGCCCCAGGCAGCCCTGCACATGCGCATTTTAAAGAAAAACTCCTCCCCCCCCCCCCCCCCCCGGTCAGCTCTCTGGCATTAGCAAGATCTCGCTTGCTTTTATCACAAGATCACATGTGCAGCCTAGAGACAGCAGCAGGGCTAACGTTGTCCCTGCAGTGGGGACAGGACAACACTAGCCCTGGGCTGGCAAAGCGAATTACGGGGGGGGGGGGGGGGGATTGTATCTGACAGCCCCGCTGTCCCTTGCGCATGTTAGGTGCACTTTTAGTACATATTAAAAAAGTGTGCACTTAATGCTAGTTCATACATCTGCCCCATTATCTCATGCATGTAATATTATACGGTTATACCGTGTGCTTTGAAATATACATGGGATGTGTGTGTTTTGTTTGTTTCATTTTCTCATTTTAATTCAAATAAGAAAAGTTACATTTTATTGACTACTAAACATATAGGAATGTGCCCCACAGAGGGAGATTACTCTCTATGCTCCATTGGGTCATTCTGCACTCTACATTACACTCCACCATAGGAGCACCTCCACAGCCATATCTGATCTGTAGTATCAGCCTATTTTCATCCATCCATCCGTTTGCTAAAACCCTATCCCTCCTACCACATCACTGAGACATCAATGGGCTATTCAGATGGATCCATTGGCAGCTGGCACAAGTGGGCACCCAACGGAGCAATTCAACCATTGCTCCATTTATGAGTGAGTGCCATGTGGGGGCCATATTTCTGCCTGCAGCCTCTTGAGGTGTCAAGTAAGAATCTGCAAATACTTTCTGGTTTGGTCTCCGGCTGTTTGTGCCTCCTAATCAGTAGTTACTATACACACCTTAACCAGTCCTGATCTAATTGAACAAACAGATAAATTGCCCTTTAATTTTAATTTTGTGAAAACTATTAACGTTCCCTATAATTTGTAAAAAAATGTATTTTTATATATATATATATATATATATATATATATATATATATATATATATATATATATATATATATATATATATGCTGGTTTTTGTTACGAGGGAGAAATGCAACTTGGTTGAAAAGCGGCTAAATAGGCTGTCTGTATATATTATGTATTAGCACTGACATGTCAGGTTACGAACACCCTATAAAGGTGCATTAACACTTGGAGAGTGATAAAGTTGAAAAATTACAGATAATTGGTTGGTAGTTTACCTTTCTCCACTTTATATCTCTCAAAGCACAACTTAGAGAAAATTATACCTGAATACTGGCAATTGAGAAAACTGCAGGATTTTCAAATAAAGATTTTAAAGAAATGCAAATAGTATACAATATACAGGACTTGGCCTAACTATACATAGAAATCAGACTTTATTATATAGGAAAAAACCCTTATTGCAAACCATTTAACATATTGAGTGTAATAGAACATGCCTTTTCTTTTCAGGATTCGGTGGACTTTATTGAAGAATTTGAATCTACCCTTGGTGAAAGAATAAAGGTATGAACCTGTAAATAAAAATGTTTAAAGACTGTTAATTATCTAATCAAATGGTCTGCAAATGTGTAAAAGTGAACAGGTGAGAACAAATAATACATAAAAGGTGTTTATGCGATCTTTCTTTTTTCTCTGCATAAAGATAGCAAACAATAAAAAATATACTATATTAGATACCAATATGAAAAACTGAGAAGGATGGTTTGGGTGCAGGCACATAGGGCCTGATTATCATGGATCACATGTTATGCAGAGCACCACTAGGTAAAATGTGCTGACTTACAGACGACTGTTACTTGATGGCTGAATATAGTGTATTGGATAAAGGAAATCTGGCCATGGCCAATTATCTTCCATGCAGGGCCATAACTTGGTTATGTTAGTGGTGCCTTGCCCATAAAGCATTTGAACTTTGAGCATACTATCTGGCAGCACCACCGTAGGGCAACTAACTACCCCCTGCCTACTCCTGCGGCCACATGCCGTCCTTGGCTGCTGCTGAGGCCCTGGGCCTTATTCTAGTTCACTCTTTCTGACAAAATCTTTCTTAGATGGACAAAACCATGTGCACTGCAGGGGGGCAGATGTTACTTGTGCAGAGAGAATTAGATTCGGGTGGGGTTTTACCTCAAAGTAAGATCTATATTGCAGTGTAAAAATATAACAGCCAGTATTTACCCTGCACAGAAACAAATTAACTCACCCAAATCTAATTCTCTCTGCACATTTTACATCTGCCCCCCTGCAGCGCACATGGTTTGTTCAATCTAAGAAAGATTTTGTCAGAAAGAGTGAACAAGAATAAGGCCTCCTGTGTGGTGTGAGCTCAGCTTTGATGCTGCTGAGAGGCTCAAACCAGGGCTGATGGACATTCGAAACATGTCAGTGAGTGACCCATCAGCCTATCAAAGCTTGCGGACTGGCATCTGCAGTTAGCAATTGTCTGCTAGACAGGATTTGATGGGCAGGAGCCATATTTCAAATGTCCGCCGAACCTGGTGTGAGCCACTCAGCAGCATTGGAGCTGAGCACACACCACACAGGGCCATTGGGGTGAGTGCTCAGCTGCCCTTTCCTCTGCATAGGGCTGCGGCGTGGGGATCACTAATGTGGGCACTCTGTAAGAGGCAATGCTGGGGGCACTGTGTACGTGGCACTACTGAGGACTGTGTGTAATGGGCACTACAGGGGGCATTGTGTAAGGGGCACTACTTTATGAATTAAGTGTATAAGCAGGAGTACTGGGGGGCATTATGTGTAGCATATTGTGTAAGGGACATTAGGTGTGTGACAATATATAATGGCATTACAGTGTGTGGCATAATATGTAACATACATTACAGTGTGCAGCATAATGTGTAAGGGGCATTATGGTGCATGGTATAATGTGTAAATGGCATTACGGTGCGCAATATAATGTGTAATAGGCATTATGGTGTGCGGTATAAGGTGCAATGGAGCTTATGGTGTGCATAATTCTGGCGCTTTATGTCTAAAGGATTCTACCTGGCACAGTGTATGTAAGGAGCTGTACCTGGCGCAATGTTTACAAGTGGCAATACTGTGTGGTGCAATGTGAATTTGTACCATTATGTGGTCATGTCACATAATGGTATTGCAGCATGGTCTACTATGTGTTATCATATTTTCCGTATCAGCAATTAAAACATACTTATATGCTGGGCTGGTACAGAAAAGTTTATGAAAATAATATGGGAGGTTTTAAAAACTCAGTCACAACTGTGCTCAGATAGCCCAATGTGTGTGTTAATGCAATTTTTTTCCAAAGAATACACAATATAGCCAGTGCCCAATGATAAAGTTATTTGAAGTCAAACTTTAAAATAAACAGTACCATTGTCCCAGACAGATACATGACCTTTTATATAAATCCGTCCCAGATATGATGATTTGTGTCCTTATAGTCTTCTTGCTTTCATATAGAACTGATTTCAGATATAAGTAGTTATAAACCATATGTGTTTGAAACAACTCAGAATTAAATAGCTACAATCTTTAACCTAAATAACATAGTACACAGTTGTATTTGATCTGTGTAAATAATGCAGATAAAGCCACTTGCATAATGCTATGTATAGCTGACCTAGAACATATGTCCAATGTTCACAGTCCAATGTATCACTAAAAAGTACATATTTTTTTCAAGTCTCCCCAAAGCATAGTGTATCTAATGCAGACAGTGGATTGTGACTCAAAGGGCATATAAAATGTATGTCCCAAATATATTTTTGAGCTCCTCTGAATGTATGATTTATAGAGATAAAGTCGAGAGAGATAATGTATCAGGAAGTCAGCTCCTGACTGTCTAATACTGTCTGTATTTGTCAAATGACAGTTAGGAGCTAACAGATTGGTAGTTTATCATATTCAATTAATAATAAATAGACCCCTTAACTTGCCTCCACATTATCTCTCTTTTCAAAGTTTAGTCGATAGTCCCTAAGGGCTCTATGTAATAAGGTTTGGAGAGTGATAAAGTGGACATAAATAAAGTGCCAGCCAATCAGCTCCTAAATACCATGTTACAGGCTCTGTATGAAGATGTCAAATCGTTCGGTACTTTATCTACATCCACTTTTTCACTTTTGAAAGCTTAGTACATCTGGTCCATGGTGTCTAATAATATAGACACACTGGCAATTTATTCCATGCCAATATATATATATATATATATATATATATATATATATATATATATATATATATATATATATATATATATATATATATATAGTCCAGATATAGAGTAGCACTCCTCACAATGTATCACGGTCCGGTGCACACCACAACTTGCACAACGCAAGTAAAGATAATATATATACATACTTACACACAGACCGATTAAGGGGGCAATCCGAATGATAAAATAATCACAAGATTCTCATAAGGAAATGTCCACGTTTCAGCACTAATGCACTTTTTCAAGCCAGATACAGTGCATTAAACAGCGCTGAAATTATGTATTTTCCATATGAGAATCCTGTGATTATTTTATTTATTTATAATTTTTTCCTGAAGACGGGTCACTGAACATTAAACCCAAAACATTGAAAATGTTATGTGTGGGATAGCCTTCTTCTTTGAAGTCCGCAGAGTGCCTGCGTAAGGAGGGTCAATACACATATATATCGTGTATACTCGAGAATAAGCCGAGTTTTTCAGCACATTCTTTGTGCTGAAAAATCCCCCATCGACCTATACTTGAGTGAGGGGTCAAATTGCGGGGACACAGGGAGAAGGGGGCTGCCACTGCCGGAAGCTGGTCGTCGCTCCTGCATATGTAAGCGGGAACCCGGCGCAGTGCATATCGAATGAGCAGGTCCCTGTCAGTGCATATCTAATGAGCATGGCTGATTAGATATGCACAGGCAGGGACCATTGCGACTCATACAATATGCACTGCTCTGGGTTTCCCGCTGATTACATATGCAGGAGCCTGTATAGTGATGGGGACAGGCTTCATGCACGGCAGGCACTAGCGGCAGGCTGCTGCTGCTGCTGCTGCTAAGTGTATATTTCGGGGGCAGCGGGCGGGTAGTGGTAGTTAATAAATTATTTAATTCGGACAGCATGAGTACAAAGCAGGGCAGGCAACGTGGGCAGATAAACCTTGTTGCCCTGGTCCTACTTTCTGGGCAGGGGAGCTACATGTTGATGCTGCCAACATCTGTGCCCCTGCTGATGGGGATGGGGCCTGTGTGCCCCTGCTGTTGGAAGAGGCACTGAATGCCCTTGGGATTGAGAGGCTTATACTCGAGTCAATGATTTTTCCCAGGTTTTTGGGGTAAAATTAGGTGCCTCGGCTTATAGTGACTCCTGGACTCACCCGCTGCTTACTGTCGGGGTCCAGGAGCAGCAGCGGCATCCGGTCCCAGCAGCAGCACCGCAGAGGGGTCCCAGCAGCAGCGCCGCAGAGGGGTCCCAGCAGCGGATATGCTGTCATCAGCGGGGGTCCCTGCGGCAGATGGAAATTAGTAGCGGTATTTATTCCGCTGCTAGTTCCCATCTTCCGCAGGGACCCTACTGCTGACGGCATATCCCCTGCTGCTGGGACTCCTCTGCGGCGCTGCTGCTGCTCCCGGATGCCGCTGCTGCTCCTGGACCCCGACAGCAAGCAGCGGGTGAGTCCAGGAGGGGGGGGGGGTGGGTGGGTGGTGGTGGTTTTGGTGGGGGCTGTGTTTTTTTTTGGGGGGGGGGGGAATCGGCACCCCTGCTCTTAGGACTTATCAAAAAAAAAAAAGGCAATGCAGACGGAGTAGTCTCAAGCAACGTTTCGGTGAAAACTACTGTTTTTAAGCTTGAAAACGGTCGTAATACACCGAAACATTGCTGAAACGTTGCTTGAGACTACTCCGTCTGCATTGCCTTTTTATTTTGATAAGTCCTAAGAGTGCCGGTCTGAGTGTGAGGTAGATATTAAGATTAGCCCTGGCTTGGACATGGGTATGACTACAAGTTCTGCGTTACAAAATGTTCTTTTGTACTGTGTAGTCTTTTGGAACAAAAACAATTTGGAGGAAAAAATATCACAGCAAGTAAATACAGAGTGGTTCATTTTAACTCTGATCAATTCTTTTTAGATATCATGGGTGAAATGTAATAGGATGAGACATTCAGAAAGTGAGAGATTTGATAAGAAATCTCCAGTGTTTTTAAAGCGGCAATCATTTACACTGCAAAGTCAAACTGGGTTTGTAGTGTAAATGATTGCTGCTTTAAAAAAAACTGGAGATTTCTTATCAAATCTCTCACTTTCTGAATATCTCGTCCTATTACATTTCACCCAGTGGGTGTTTTTTTTTTCACTAAGTGCTTGTCAGGAAAATTATAGATATATACTTCAGCTATGGAGAAGGTCAAAGAGGTATTAAAATAATCACACATAATATACAAGAGCAGCGGTGTATTACATTGAGCAGGAACAATTTGTCCCTGCATAAACCTTGAAACAACAAGTTTTATATAAACTTTTGTTGTGAATGTTATGTCAGCAAAGTCAATTAGTTAAGAGAAATTACAAACATTCTTTTGAGCTATCTTGCACTGTATAGGTCAGTCAACCCCAGTGGGTGGTATTCAATGCCACCATCCTCTCCATCTAACCCCCTCGCTGGTCACTCACCATATTCTATGTTTCGGGGGAATCCTTCCCCAATGGTGAGGTTCATCGCTAATGCAGCAAGCACTCTTTCTATAGCAGCCCTTCCGTGGCCATTTTGGATTTGGGCAAAGTGCTGCGGTCGCTGCCCACGGCCCAGCCAGCCCAGGGGGGAGCGCGGCCGGCCCGTTTTTGTATGAGTTTTGGGCTGGCCCACTGGGAAATCGCCCGGTTTCCCGGTGGGCCAATCCGCCCCTGGGTACATACATATTTGTTGTTAGCCTAGGTTTTCAATTAGAGGAGAAGAGACATCAGGAATAAATAACGGATGTATCCCAATATTTCTCCAATATTTTTTTTAGGCTATACTATTAGGTAGTCCAGAAAAAAAAAATTCTCACAAAAACACACATATTCAATCGAACTCTGTGATTTTTTTCATGAGAAAAAGTTGTTTTTTTCTGTGAAAATGGGGCAGATTTCGGGGAATATGTTTCGCCTACCTGATTTTTGATAAGCCTATGGAGTGAATCAATTAGCCATAAAAAAAAAACATTTTTACTAATTGAATTCCACCTTTAAAGTACCTTTACATTATTAAAATATTGGTACCATATATACTCGAGTATAAGCCCACTTTTTCAGAACATTTTTTATGCTGAAAAGCCCCCCCCCCCCCCCCCCCCCCCGGCTTATATTTGAGTGAGGGTCCCGCTTGAGTCAATAAGTTTTCCCAGTTTTTTGTTGTGACATTAGGTGCCTCGGCTTATATTCGGGTGGACTTGAGTATATACGGTATTTCATTAAAAAGTGAACCATCTGGCATCCAATCTAAACCGCCGCCGTGAGGCATATTGTGATCTATTCCATGCTGCTTCAGAAGAGTGCTAGATAAAATACTTGCATTAGGCATCTTGTCTATTTAGATTTTGATTTATGCTCATTTATCTAATAATAATATTTATAGACTTGACAGCACTAGATATATATTTGGTTGAAAACATCTATTATGCAGTTCAGCTTTGCTTATATACCTAACCAGGGTAATTGTAATTGGCATCTGGACTTTAGGTTGACCACCAGTATGTTGATCACTATTGGTCGACATGCTTTAGATCAGGCATGTCCAACGTTGTGAAAACTATTGCAAAGCATGCTGGGATGTGTAGTTTCAAAACATCTGGAGGGCCAACGTTGGACATGCCTGCTTTAGATGGATGTGATGAAAATGTTGACATGATAATCTCGACACAGCATATATTTGACATGAGATTTTCACTTATGTGAATGTATACTACAAGTGGGAATGGTAAAGTGTGCTGAGTGCATCAGTCGTGGAGCAAGGAACCTTGGCCAAAGCATGGAGAGTGCAGTGAGCCAGACCAGGGGTTGGGGTACACTTACTAGGGGTCCACGTGCTATAAGATAAAAAGTGACACCTCTAAACAAAAAAACTCATGTCGACCTTTTCACGTGTCAACTATTTTCATGTTGACCTTTTCATTGTGTCTGCCATTTTTCCATGTTGACCTTTTTGGCCGACCTATTAAACCAAACCCATTGTATCTTCTGATAATATATTTAGGTGGGTTTCTTTATTTCTTTTATTCAGATTGTGTTGCTCATTAGTTATATGGTCATTTAAAACGAATCTGTGTTTCTTCTGTTTCAGAGAAGTCTCATATTTGATGGAGATGCAGAGGTATGTGTTTCTGCTGAGTGCACAAGGACAGTGTTAGATAAGCATTAGCACCATGTTCTGTGACTGCGGGGTCAGTGACACTGACCACACACAAGTGAAAACATCTATCCTATCACTCAGTAAGGAGGGCTACTGGGGAAGTGAGGCATTCCAGGTAGACAAAGTCTGCACATAGCTTACGGTATAGTCAAAGCATTTACAAAGTAAAATTGTATTACAGTCACAACAGCAATGTGACAATATGAAACGTTTGACACCATTCAACATACCACATTGGCTTTTAATGATAAATTAATGTAATGAGCTTTAATATTATCACAGAATTTGCCTCATATAAAACAACACAAATATCTAAGAAAATGACCTGTTCGTCCAGGTCCAAATTCGGTTCAGTTCCCGATGGAATATACTCTGCCTAGTAAGCAGGTGTGAATCGGTCCCTAGGTTCTACATTACATGATGTGCTTACTCAGACATACAGGGTATACCTAGAAAATAGAAACGAATGGTAAATACACTACACAATATACACTTACAATAATACAGATGACAGTGCCAGCTTTCTACAGAAAATGTGAACGTTTCTATTGAAGAAAAATCCCAGATTCAGGGCCAAATTCTCTAAGCTTCAAAAGTGATAAAAGGAAGAGTGATAAACAGCCAGCCAATCAGCTCCTGTCTGACATTTTTCAAACACAGTCTGTGACATGGCAGGCAGTAGCTGATTGGCTGGCTGTTTATCACTCTCTATCTTATCACTTTTGAAGCTTAGAGAATCTGGCCCTCATTCATTCAAAACATAATTTTTTGTTGGTGCTTCATAATATAATACGTCTTCTTCCTAATAGGTTCCCTCCCAAGACTCAATCGCTCTGTACAGCTACAAAGTGGAATCCACAATCACATCACATTTTGTCAATACCATGATACAAAGCAAAGTGGTGAACAATGCTCCACATTCACAGAGCCTCTCATTTGATATCCAGATACCCAAAGGGGCAATAATCAATAACTTCACAATGTAAGTTCTTATCTGAATACATCTATTTGTATTTATTATCTTTTAAAATAAACTGACTTGTGTATATTTGATCAGGATATCTTTTCATATTTATAACTTACAGTTATTACATACAAATAAAGTGGATTTAATTGTGGGCCAGATGTATCAAGCTTCACAAAGTGATAAAATGGAGAGTTATAAACTACCAGCCAATCAGAAAAGGAATACAGTATCCTACAAAGGGGCACAAAGGGGCAGCAGTGAGTACAGGGAAATGAAGGTCACCCAACCCTCAATACAGACAATTTATATACAGGAATGGCTTCCCCTGTCGCACACCGCGCTCACAACCTATTAGGGATATCTTAGATAGTTCTTAAATGATGTGTTTCTTGATCTTGTTCAGATAAAAAGCTTCTTTTTTCTTATTTTCTATTTTCTTTTTCTCCGTAATGAGGGTATGAAAAAGAGAAAAAAAAATAGAATATAGTGTAGTATGTTCTTATAGGATCCTTGGTTGTTATGACCGCCACCTTATAGAGAAGTGGGTTTTATTAGTTAGAGGGGTAGCGTACCCTATTCACACCAGAAAAAGAATGTGCTCCTCACATAAAGATTTCTTTTATCTGTAGACAGGACCGTAATTCGTTCAAAATGATATGTGGCCTCTCATGCGGGTGTTTCCTTCCCAGAAAATTTATATACCTTCACCCAGTGTGTCTAAAGAGATATGGAAGGGGACGTAACCCACTTACACAGCACAGCGTATTTTCAATCCTATCTCAGTTTCTTTAGAAGGGCCTTCCTTCAGATTCAGCTTTTCTTTGTTATATCAATGTATTTATATATCAAAAGAAAAGTAAAAATCGGTACTTATACGTATAACAATTTTATTGATTAAAAAAACAGCTTAAAATATAGGGCACAGTGGACCAAAACAAACTGCACAGAAATTATGGAAAAACTTAACTTTGTTCAGGGGATCAGGTCCGGACTGATACCCCTGAATCTAAAGTAAAGTGCATGCAGCAGTACAGGTCTCTGAATAAGAGTCTGGGTCAACAGGATGGGTTTTTATACATTATGAAGGGTATAAAAACCCATCCTGTAGACCCAGACTCTCACACCCTGAGGAAGACCTGTCAAGGTTGAAACGCGTTGGTGGAGAGTCGGGGGCTTATTCAGAGACCTGTACTGCTGCATGCACTTTACTTTAGATTCAGGGGTATCAGTCCGGACCTGATCCCCTTAACAAAGTTAAGTTTTTCCATCATTTCTGTGCAGTTTGTTTTTGTCCACTGTGCCCTATATTTTAAGCTGTTTTTTTAATAAATAAAATTGTTATACTTATAAGTACCGATTTTTACTTTTCTTTTGATATATATACATTGATATAACAAAGAAAAGCTGAATCTGAAGGAAGGCCCTTCTAAAGAAACTGAGATAGGATTGAAAATACGCTGTGCTGTGTAAGTGGGTTACGTCCCCTTCTATTATCTCTTTAGACACACTGGATGAAGGTATATACATTTTCTGGGAAGGAAACACCCGCATGAGAGGCCACATATTGTTGTGAAGCGAATTACGGTCCTGTCTACAGATAAAAGAAACCTTTATGTGAGGAGCACATCCGTTTTCTGGTGTGAATAGGGTACGCTACCCCTCTAACTAATAAAACCCACTTCTATATAAGGTGGCGGTCATAACAACTAAGGATCCTATAAGAACATACTACACTATATTCTATTTGTTTTCTCTTTTTCATACCCTCATTACGGAGAAAAAGAAAATAGAAAATAAGAAAAAAGAAGCTTTTTATCTGAACAAGATCAAGAAACACATTATTTAAGAACTATCTAAGATATCCCTAATAGGTTGTGAGCGCGGTGTGCGACAGGGGAAGCCATTCCTGTATATAAATTACCAGCCAATCAGCTCCTACCTTTAATGTTACAGTCTGGGTTTGAAAAATAACAGGAAGGAGCTGATTGGTTGAGTGTTTATCACTCTCCATTGTATCACCTTTTGGAGCTTGATATATCTGGCCCATGTATCTTATGTCCAAGATGGAATAACAGCAGTGATATTAAATAAACATAAAGTATATGTATTTTATTTTTCCATCCCAGATTCTCAAAAATCAAAATAGAGGGGCCTATTTATCATTAAATATATGCAGGATGTTCTATATATACACAGCTGCTTTCAAGAGGTATCCACAAATATCCACATACACCCCCCCCCCCCCCCTTGATGGATGAAGATATATTCTTATCTGCAAATACTGCTTCTATAGGCTTATACAGGGTCTGTAGTGTTGCAAGATTTTCTAAACACCAAAATGCAAAGCTTTCCAGAGCTTGTCCTTGATAGGATAACACCATCTCCAGATGCCATTACTCTATATTAACCTCCCCAGAAAATGCCACTGCACATGTGTGGTCAACATGCCAGGAAAAGCCCATCTCAGAATCAGCTTTATTGGCCAGGTATACTTGCGTATACTAGGAATTAGATTTGGATTGCTGTGCAACAGCCAGTTAGGTAACAATTAGACAGTGACAGTACAGATATACACGACATATACAATATATATGTGAAATTATTGATTTTGTGTTCATTTAACTTTTTTTACATCCTAGGAATGGGTCCTTTCTGAGACCCTCTTCCTGCATGCTATATTGCATTCTTGCAAATGTTCATTATTATTGCCGTGAATTGTGGCTATAAGAGATTCCAATTTTCAGGTCTGACACCTGATAATTAGCAAATATGACCCAAAAGGTTTAAAATGTAACTATTATCTACAGCACTAAAATCTTGCAACATAACAATCTGACTGATAGTAGATCATTTGAAAAGGTGATAAAAAGTCTTTAGAATTTTTTACCATAGAAGAGTAGACCCATTCTCCCAAGTTGTCTGAGTCACTAGAGTTAACAGGTTCTAGACGGAATACTGGCCCATTTGTGCCAACAGCTCTGAGCCTAAATTTTGGCAAAGAACTTATCTATATCATAGAACATATACTACTCATAACTTTAATTAATCAACCAATTTATTTGGCCAATGGCAACACATAAATCATAACTCTGATCAGAATTCTTCAAGTTGGAACCATTGCTATAGGTCCTGAACATGGGAATTTCAATCTCTACAATTTCTAAAACTAAAAAGCGAAGCGCTATAAAAATATTTTAAGAATAAAATTAGAACTGACTTAAATTCATTTATTGTGTGTACTAGGAATGTTAATGGAATCACCTTTAGTGGCTCAATCAGAGAAAAATCAGAAGCAAGGAGCATGTACTCAAAGGCTAGAGCAAGAGGCAAGTCAGCAGGATTGCTGAGGTTAGTATGGCCCTATTAATATACTATAATTAATTAATTAAATAAATAAGACAGCTGCACATATTGTGTTGTTCAATGTTGGATATGATGTTATACAGTATAGGTCTAATTGTTCCTGTGTTGTATATATTTTCCTTCTTTATGCATTACTTCAGTGGTTCCCAAACTGGGTGCAGTGGCATATTGGAGTGCTTTGATGAAATGGGTTGGTGCTTTAGGACCAATTAAATTATTTATGGTCAATATAACAGGAAAAGCCAGTGCTTGTGGCTTCACATCATAATATATGTGGACAAACAGAATAAAATCTTGACGTTCTCTTCATAACTGAACCTTAGGATAACATAGGCCCTTATTCTGATCGGTGCGGTAATATCCGCGTGCGTTCGTGCCGCCGATGTTTTGTGTCTGCGCATGTGCAGAGGCGTCTCTGCGCATGTGCGAGCGGGGCGTACGGCCAAATCCCGCATGAAATATGAACACTCCGAACAGGGGGTGGAGAGGGGCGTGAAGGGCTATTTGGACTCATTACTATATGCATACGCCCCGCGTTTCATGGGCGTACCCATGCAAACGCTGGACGTACGTATGGTAATGCGGCCGTGACGCACGTGTAGGGGGCGGACATATGACATCGCCGGATGTCAGCTGCCTGCCCAGATCCCTGCTTTTGCACGGAAAAATGTCCGTGTGGTCTGAGGTTGCGGGAGCTGGTGGAGCACTCGGTCCTGCATTCGATGGTCTGCGACCATCGAATGATGGGGGAGGTTCCCTGAGATGGAGGAGGCGTATTCCGTGAAAAATACACGTGCGGTCCGTTCGGCCAGCTTCTTACCGCGTACGGACGGAGTTGGCGATCCGTATGGAAGGCGGGGTTTCGCACGCACGGTCCTGGCCGCATATTCGGATCCGGCCGCACCGATCAGAATAAGGGCCATAGTGATTGGAATTATTTCAATGTGCTATTGAATTTCTGCTCTCACCCTCCTGAGGTGTGAGACGAACCATCAAATCAATTCTAGTGCATCAATTTGAGTTGTGGACTTACCGTGAACTCTAACAGAATAGCACTTGACATTTAAGTCAGAGAATGCCATTTACCATGACTAAACAGCATTCTTTACAGGCTGTAACCTGCATATACCAACTTAAGTGCCGGATCCGATCACTCATTCCAGGCACTATTCAATATCCCCCCCCCCCCCCCATATACTCGCTGTTTAACCCCCTTGCCGGCCGCATTGAATACCTGCCATTGTATTTTCTCTCCCACGTAATCACTTGCTGGTAATATTAGCAAGTTATGTAGAATGCATTGAAAGAGCTGAAAAGTGGTAACTGGAAATATTCAGTTGTATGTCTTTTAGTTACGAATACTAATAGTGTGAAATAGTTATAATTTTGCATGTATCACTGCACAGAACAAATTCCCTAGATATGGAAAACTTCAAGGCTGAATTGAATGTGCCGGCTGGAACCAAGGTGCAGTTTGAACTTCATTACCAAGAAGCACTTCAGAGGAAATTAGGTGTCTATGAGCATGTTCTGTATCTTCAGCCGGGCAGATTGGCCAAACATTTTCAGGTAAGAGCTATAGAGCATATAATGAAAATAATTTTGCCTATGATTTTATTACTGATCATTAGGTTGTTATTGTATTTACTTTATTTTACAATCATTGTAATATTGTGTTTCCAGGTGGATATCTACATTTTAGAGCCAGAGGGCATCAGTTCCGTCAATGTGGTAAATCCAGTAGCAGGACAATTTGCTAATCTCGTCACTGTTGACAAAAGTGATAAGAAGGTAATGGCTGAATTTATTATTCTTAGATATCATTTCATATATTGTGGTGCTGAGCTGGACATACATGCAGAGCCATCATAACAGCATAGCAGGCCATGGGCAAAGTAATGCATTGGGGCCCTTACACACCCATTTGTGGGAACCAATAATAAAAATTCATAATAAGCCCCTTATGTGGTCTTGTGCTGTCTCTCCATGTGCTCCCATACAGTGAATGGCTGTCAGCACTCAGATTGGTCCATAGCTTCAGCCATCCACCAATCAGCATGCTGAGAGCCATTCACTGTTTGACTGCAGATTGGGAGGCAGGTTTTTAGAGAATGTGATTGTGAGACCACCACCCACCCCTGCTCAAAGGCCCCTACAATTGTTGGGCCCTGCTACATTGTGCTTTATTTAATACATATATGCTAAGGGGAAATAAGGAGAAGGGAAAAGACAGAAAAAAATCCCTTTACTTATTGATTATCAATATGTAATATTTCTGTGTCTTCTGCCTGCATGTGCTAATAGCAGACTACAAAATTGGTGCTGACATAGGCACCATTGGCAGCACTAAGTGACCCAGTGTTACTAAGGAGAGAGGTAATTTACCATCAGCTATTTTGTCAAGTGCCAGCTTGCGATCTCTGCCTTTCCTCATGTGAAGAGAGCAGGAACTTTGTCAACTTGTTATTAAAGTTTGAACAAAAAAATTGTCACTGCTCTACTGAAGCTACCGAAGGCATTAAACCAGCTGGTCACATTCCACAGTGTCAAGACATGTAATGCAGCTCTGCCAACACCATAAAGGGGGTAATTTATTGTTCATTATCCTTAGTGGAGCTACTGTATTTTTAGTCAAAATAATTGTAGTTGTCTTCTGCTTTGCGATAATAACATGCACAGTCAAAGTGGCTACTTATCTCCAATAAGTAGGGTACATGGAGCCAACAGCACAAACTAATCAGCTTCTAACTGTCAATTTTCAGACATAGCATCCAAAATGGCTGTTAGGGGCCGTCATTGTCAAAGGATCCCCCCTGGCCTCTGAGAGGAACATTTTCAATGGGGGCAGATGCAACAGAACATGCATCTGCTAGTCTGGAGAGTGGAGTAGCAATAGCCCTCCCAGCGCCCACAAGCCCACAATAGCCCTCCCAGCGCCCACAAGTAGCACTTCCCAGCCACTGTGGGCTCTGCAGGGACTACTGCTATGCCACCACACACAACCATAGAACTCAATCATGTATGCTATGCCTAATGAGGATGAAAGGTGTGAAAGAACTAGAGACGGTCAACCAAATGCTAGTAATATAGGGCCTGATTCAGTGATGCAGCTTATAATAGCAATGCAAATGTCGCAGGAGGTGTACATCGGATTGCGATGCTCCTCTGCAACAGCTGCCTGAGTAAGTTTGACCTTATTCAGGCTGTCTGTCACAGGGCAACTTGTGGGCCAAGAAAACTGTGCTTCGTGGCTCAGTCCTCAGCCTTGTCAATGACCAACACCTCTGTCCATCCCCCCAGGCATCTCTGCCTGTCAATCAGGCAGAGGCATCTACAAAATGACAATGCCCATCCCCACAAACATCCCTGCCTGTCAATCAAAAATTGTGACAGTTGAGATGTATGAATATATCATATACAAATCCCAAGCTCCTAGTTGGCGAGGGGTGACAACTGGTTCCAACTGTGAGCAGTGACGTGTAGTAGTAGCAGCTAGTTAATACTGTGCTATGATATTTACAAAAATACCCTATGCATAAAGCTGCCTTGTTCAAAATTGTGTGCAAATTTTTTTGTGTGCAAATTTTAGCTTTGCATTTTTCCGCTAGGCTCATATATCCTTCAAGCCTACTGTGGATCAGCAGAGAACATGTCCTACCTGCCTAACAACAGCAGTGGACGGAAGACTTAGCGTGAAATATGATGTCAATAGAGATAAGTCCAGTCAGCTGCAGGTAAGTAGGCTAAAGAGAAATATGAACACAAGAGCTCATCCAAATTAAGGTTTCTTAGACTATGCAGCAATTTTAATTATTCATAAAAAGCAACTTTTATCGTACAGACAGTTCACAGTATGTAGCCATCCCCATCCTTTGATCAAGTAAAATAGATAGAGCCCATTTTTTGCTATTGAGTATTATTTATATAGCTCCAATAATAACATGCTGCATTCTTGTATTGAGGATATGGACTCATTTATATAAATCACTGGCGCGCTGAAGTGTACTTATATTTATCTATCTATCTATATCTAGATATATCTATATTATATTAGATATATCTATATATATATATATATATATATATATATATATATACACACACACTGAATTGTGTTCTCAATTGATCCAGCCGGTACTTATGTAGTATCTGGGCGTCCGATTTAGAAATCGGATCAGATCGCATCGCATCGCATCGCATGCGACCAAATCGTATGCGATGCGATGGTCAAGATTTTTCCATAGGATTCAATGTTAAAATGGTCTGAGTCCATTTTAACATAGAATTCAATGGGAAAAATGGGTCCTTTTCCTTTCCCCACTATCCAAGTGGGCATGGAGTTGGATATAAACCTGTGGCGAGCGTAGCGAGCCACCGAGCCCGAAGCGTGGCGAGCGTAGCGAGCCCCGCGAGGGGACACAGAATACTTTTTAAGAAATATGCGTCCCCTCGCCACGCTTCGGGCTCGGTGGCTCGCTGCGCTCGCCACGCTATATAAAATCAACTCTATGCCCACTTGGATAGTGGGGAAATGAACAGGACCTTCTTAACATTGAATCCTATGCAAAATCGCATCGAATCGCATCGCATCTGATTGTATGCCTTAAGGTAAGGCATACAATCACAAAATCGGCAGCCCAGATACTACATAAGTACCATCCAGCCTAATCTCATATGGTATTTATTTATTTAGCTATATCCTGCTTTAATTAAAAAAGTTATTAGATTTTGTAAGTGACCATTCATTTATATGTAAACTTCCCTCACATAAGCCTAATTGTTAAAATTGGTGCTTATTAGGTAGTGACAAGGAGCAGTAAAATGGAAAAATGGCTATTTAAAGATACATTAATGAAGATACATTATATAACCTTATACTAAGTCTATATATATATATATATATATATATATATATATATATATATAGACATTGGAGGGGCTCTGCACACACTAAATTAACAGATAATAAATAGTGGAGATTTGGTTCATGAATTGATCAATGCATTTAAGCCTGCAGCCCCCGTCAAGGGACCCCACCTTTCTGCAGGTCCTAGCACTATCGCTCAATATGGCTACAATACACATAGCTATCACATCAATGTTTGAATCCAGGCATGCTATCTGGTCTAAAGCTCACAGCAGACTGTGCTTTTATAGGTGCGCAGTTACCAACACACCTGTCAATAATCATCTAGGGAACTGGTTAACATAAGCTATGCATTATGGGTTAAAACAGGGTATGTTTAGTGTATATATTATATATATATATATATATATATATATATATATATATATATATATATATATATAGTCCCTTTACACTGACCTCACAGATTGATTATTCTTCAGGTGTTCAATGGATATTTCCTCCATTTCTTTGCTCCAGAAAATCAACCACCACTTCCAAAGAATATTTTATTTGTTATTGATGTCAGTGGTTCCATGTGGGGCATTAAAATGAGACAGGTAAGTTTACAATATACAGCATAATTAATATACACAATTGAACAGTACAAATGTAAAAGTATTTAACAAATGTAGCTTATGATACAAGAAGCAGAAAATTACGTTTAGCAACTTACCTAGTCATTAACACTATTTTCTTTTTTTAAAATGCTTTTTCTTTTCATTCTGTACCTATTTCAGCAGTTTTCCTTTTCATCCCCTTGTGGTCGAAAACAAAAAACTATTTTTGGTGTATCACATGCTATGTATTTTTGTTGGCATTTTCATTTAGTATGTACAGTAGAGTACTGTAGTACTGGTAGAACCCTGTTGTTGTCATCAAAACACTAGCATAGTCTCATGTCTAAAGGGTGTTTTATGTAATGTATGTGAACAAAAAGATCATTAGTGCTTTCTCTTTGTGTTGTAAAGCCAAGAGAACTATTATTGTGAATCTTATGCTGATACACAAATGGTTCGTATGTCTAAATATTCGCAAAAATGTTAACATGCACATCGATTGTATAACCCATCTGACTTCCTTGTCAGCCTGCAGTTGATGATAAATAAATAAATGTTAAAGATGTTGAGCAATGTGTGAGTCAGGCAACCAGCAGTTGGCAATACCAGTGACAGTAGTTTTTGTTTATATGATGGACACCCAATGCAAGTCTCCATAGGTATTACTTTTTCCTTCAGACTGTTGAAGCTATGAAAGCTATTTTGGACGACCTTCGACCTGATGACCAATTTGGTATTGTTGACTTCAACCACAACATTCGATGCTGGAAGGATGAGCTTGTTTATGCCTCTTCTGTTGAAAAAGAAAGTGCCAAGACATATGTTCAGAATATACAGGCTATTGGAGGTAAGTGTGAAAAGCAGAAAATCTTAAAAGCACTTTACCTCACCAAAGTTTTAGATTTATATTTGGAACATACCTCCCAACTGTCACGATTACAGAGGGACAATCCCACTATTTGGGCACTGTCCCACCCGCCAGCCACATTGTCCAAGATGTAGGAGCCAGTGATCACAGCTACTCCGCATTTTACAGTACAGGGGCTGTCCAGCTGCTCAGGGAGCACTGCAAATGCCCTCAAAAGGACAATGGTGGGGGTTGTGCCACAAGGCCATGCCCCTCTACCTGATGCCCCACCCCTTTTCCAGCCATCCAGGTTTGGCACCTAAAAAGGTTAGCAGGTACACTTGGAAAGTTCATGATATATTGTATCTTCTGTAATTGCTTATCACTGCTGGCTGGGTGGCTGCACTTCCATAAAACCTCACTGTTAATGGAGGAAACCAAGGGAATTTTTTTGGGCGCACACACACACAATGTAAAGTCTCACCCAATATTATATGATATAATGTTATACAACCTGACAAAGGTCAGCAGCAACTTTATAGTGTGGAGCCTCCAATGCATAAAAGTGACATATAATCTGTTCTTCAATGCTGATCGCACCTCTCCCCCTTTATATCTTTACACATTTCTGCTCCAAATTCCTGTTGTAATATTGTTTTAATTATATGTGTGTGCATCTTAACATTGTCACCCTCTATATCTCCCTATAGGGATTTAAAGGTTTTTTTAGACTTCAGTGCATCAACCCAACCCAACCCACCCCCCTCCAAATAAACACACTTTATAAATCCTGGGTTTAAGACAGGCTAGTTGATAACTCTGCCTGCGTTATATGGCCCAACAACAGCAGATTGAGGAGTACTTCATTGAACAGTCCTTTTAAGAATGTTAACATTTTTAAGAACATTTCTTTTTCTCTTACCTCCAACTGCTGGATAGACTGATAACCAAAGACAAGGATTAGTCATTAACCAGTATCCTGGGGAACGGCTGGCCTGGAACAAGCTGTGCTGAAAATATACTTTGGCGTAAACAGATGTGTAATAGCCAGACTTACGGGGGCACAAGGAATATTGTACCCTGGACCCCCCACTTTCAGGGGGCCCCCTGGCCAGAGCACAGTAACATCATTGTTCTCCTAATTCTTGTCCCGTGTAGTACAGAGGCTGCTGCTATTATTGCGTATGACTAGATGAGTAATTATTTACACTACAAGAAAACTTAAAATATATATAATGTATATACAGTATAATATATCAAATAGTTTTCTCACAATTAGGTGGAGCTATAAATTGTTACACTATTAGTTTAAATCTAATATACTTCAGTGGTTTAAATATAATATGCACAATCCAACATGACCAATTACAGAAGGGATAAAGTGCTCTTTCCCTGCATTTTCCTCTTAATTTATGATTGGTGTCATCTGTGTTAAAATGTCTTTATTATAAATTGAATAGTTCAACACAGATGACCCCTATAATATATAATGAGAGAGAAGTTCAGGTAGAGAGCATTTGTACTTACTGGTATGGGTCATGTTGGGAGTTACAGTATGCACAACATAATATACCCACCACCAAGGGTGTAACTACCCTAGGTGCAGGGGTGCAGCTGCTATGAGGCCCAGAGCTGAAGGGGGCCCATTCTTACTGTATAAGTAACATATTTTACATACGTTTATCACCATCAGTTGCTAAATATGGGGCCCTTACAAACTTTTGCTATGGGGCCTATGAATATCTAGTTACGCCACTGCCCACCACCCCAGCTTTAATCCAGCCCTGGATGTGTAGTATGTCATGAGTAGGGGTACAGAAAGCAGGACAGAACAATTAGCTAACCACAGGGAGGTATAATCGGGATGCAGTTAAAATCCCGGCGGTCGGGATCCCGGCGTTCAGAATCCCGACGCCGGAATCCCGACCGCCGAAATGCCGACACATTCTCCCTTCTGGGGTGTCCACGACACCCCTGGAGGGAGAATAAATTAGCGTGCCGAGCGTAGCGAGGCACCGGGCCCGCTGCGTGGCGAGCGCAGCGAGCCCGCAAGGGGGGGCGATCCACGTCCCCCCCTTGTCGGCATTTCGGCTGTCGGGATTCCGGCGTCGGGATTCTGAACGCCGGGATCCCGACCGCCGGGATTCAATACTGAATCCGTATAATCATGTGAGGGAATTTAGCAGGTTACAATTTCCTGTAACAAATGGGTTGCAAGCAGGCTGGGCCCTGTATTAGAAATACTCAAATGACCTGTTCACTGCAAATCCAGTTTAATTTACTGTGACTAAATAAATTCTATAATGTTGTATAATTATTTTAACAGGTACCAACATCAATGAGGCACTTTTAAGGGCCATCTTTATACTGAAAGAAGCCAGTCAACAGAATTTGTTGGAACCAAACTCAATTTCTTTGATTGTATTGGTGTCAGATGGAGATCCTACCGTGGGTAAGATAAAACAGGACTAAGCCAAGCAAGTCTCATAACGTAGCTTGAGCCACTATCGCCACACTGGCCTATATTTGGGAAACACAGTGACATGGTTGTTAGCATTGCAACCTCACAGCTCTCGAGCCACAGTTCTATGATTACCAGGACAATGTTTTATTGTATTTTGTATGTTCTCCTATGTTTGTGTCTGTTTCCTTCAGATGCTGCAGTTTCCTCTCACCTTCAATAAACATTATACTGGTACTGTAGTTTACTGTCAGTGTAATTTTCTGTGCAATTGTTTTTTAGGGGGTTATTCATTATTCTGGTATATTTGCAAGGCTGCGAATTTGGTGCCTTGTGAGTCCATCAGACCCTGCCCGATGAATGCCAGGCCGCCCACCACCCCTCCTCGCATCGCGGGTTCCCCTGCACTGCCTGCGAATGGATGTTTAACATAAACACGCTATTCACAGGCTAGGGGGAACCACGTACATCGTGCACCATCGAATGATGTCGAAGGTGCATAGATATCTAAGTGACTCTCAGGTCACTTAGATATACGTGCACGCTCGGCAGGAAGTGGGCGGGCAGCTGACATCAGGTGATGTCAGCTGCCCGCCCCCCGCATCACTGGGTGATTTGCATGGGAACACCCAGAGTTCTCATAGGAACGCCCATGAATTAACCTGAGAGTTAATGCAACATATACAATATGAGGAAAGCTGGTCATCAGTGCTTCCTCTAAGTTATAAGCAGAACCAAGTGCAGCTGTGATTTGGAAAGATGACACCTAAAGCTCTAAGGGGTAAATTTACTAAAATGGGAGTTTTTTTGAAGATGGGATGTTGCCAATAGCAACCAATCAGATTCTACTTTGTATTTATTTGTGTAGATAATGGTTTGGTTGATATATCTACCATTTTCTGTTCTTCCAGGTGAATTAAAATTGACTAAAATTCTTAAGAACGTTAAAGCAAATAACCGTGATGAGTTCTCCCTGCACTCGCTTGGCATTGGGTTTGATGTTGACTACGATTTCTTAGAGAGACTTGCTCAGGAGAATCACGGTCTGGCTCAGAGGATATTTGGGAACCAGAATACAGCAGCTCAACTCCAGGTGTCTACTCTATGATTGCTTATCCTACATAATAAAAGGCTAACCTTGCACCTCACCTCTATGGGGGATTTAAGGGTTTTGCTGCACGGTGGTTAATAGATGGTGCCTGGTGGAGCATTTTATGTGATAATCCAGCTGCTGACACTGACACAAATGAACATAGGTATCCTACATAGAGAGCACATTGACAAGTTATCAAGAAAATACAGGGAAACCTCCAGTATATGATGGAGAGAAACACAGAGATTATATATGAACTTGTAAGTCAGCTCGAAGCAAAAGCTTTGAAAGCTAGTCTGTTACCTTCTGTGTTTGTGCATGTGTGAGAAAGAGATGTATTTTCCCTCTCTGTCAGAAGATGGCAGTATTACGGAGACTCGTGGACACTAGCTATATATATATATATATATAGATATATATATATATATATATAGATATATATATATAGCTATATATATATCTATATATATATATATATATATAGAAGAAAAGTTCAATTCGGCACTCTTCCGTAGAGAAGTAAGTCACAATGGCCCCGGTGCCATGTAATGTGTATCTACACATATAAATAGAAGCCAGGAAAGGGACTTTTTAAGAAACAAACAGCCTCAGATATATATATATCTTGTGTAGTTTCATGGCGCCGTGCTACATCCGGGTTCTACGCTCGCCACAAACTATGTTAAAAAAGTAACTTAACTCCATGCCAACATGGATAGTTCATACCTCCACTATCCATGTTGGCATGGAGTTGATTTTAAATAGTGTGGCGAGCGTAGCGATCCACCGAGCCCGCAGCATGGGCGAGCGAAGCGAGCCCCGCAAGAGGACTGGCTCCGTGAAACTATATATATATATATCTCACTCCAAATCAAAAAGCTGTGTGTGTCTCTATGTATATATGTATGTATGTATGTATGTATGTATATATATATATATATATATATAATATTCTAATGTACTAGTAATTAATATTCCCTTTTATTTGCGTCTAGGAATTCTATAAGAAGGTCTCTACCCCTCTGCTCAAAGATATTGTGTTTGAATATCCAACAAGCGGTATTACAGATGTGACAAACAGCCGCTTTCACCATTATTTCGGAGGTGGTGAAATTGTTGTTGCTGGTAAAGTTGATCCTGAAAAGACTTCGAACGTCCAGAGCTTCATCACTGCAACATCTGCTGTAAGTTCTGACAGTAATCACACAATACCACATCTAGGTTTTCAGAACAATAAGTTAATACTGTAGGTCACCGAAAATTAAGGTAGTGCCCCCAAAAATCTGTACATCACAATATGTTAAATACACACACAAGGCAGTATGTGTAATCAGCTTTTACATAACATAACAGAAATGTGTTGGGTATGCATCTAGAGACAGGATGTAGTCATGCTGTCTACAATCCGGTTGCTGTCAGATAATACCGCCAAAATGTTCAATGTCATAATGTTTCGAAGATTACAATATTGATAAAGTAAAACCTTTGACACATTTAAAATGTGGACAATAGTAATGTTAGAGTGAAGACTAGGTTTAAATTCAGCACTGTGGCTGTTGACATTTTAAGCATGTCAACAGTTTGTATGTGTCTATATTATCTCTCTATCTCTCTTTATATATAAAATAAAGTTCCTGGTAAGTGTGTGGTTTTTTTTGCGCTGCATGACAAAATTTACACAGGTTTCAAAAATCTAATTATATTACAATAACAATATGGCATCATTTTTATTCAGGAGAATGTAGAGTTCTTAGTGGATACGATCACCGAAGTGGAAGCATTGAATGAGTTCTTTGCAGAAAGTAAACATGCGTTTCCTGATTTCGCCAAACAATACTGGGCCCAGCTGACTATTAACCAGCTATTAGCTGAGAGGTAACAAAAATGTGAATTAATTGTCTTGTACAGTGCTCATTGTTCAGTTTGTCCTGGACCGACAACAGAAATCTTGGGGCCCAGTACACTGATATATCTGGGGCCACCGACCCCTCCCCACTAAGTAGCAGATTTTTATTACATTGCATATTGAATGTGTTTCTTTATTATTACAAACATATATATATATATATATAAAATTAATATTCATTATGCAATGTAATAGGTAAGGGAAGCTGATGGAAGGGTGCAGTATTGTTCATTTTTTAATTCGGTATGGGTGTACCCTTTGACCTTCCCTGTCGCTGGCCCGGAGTTTAACCAATTCAATGTAGAAATATAAGACTATGGGCGAAATGTATTAAGCTGAAAATGCGGTAAACCCCCCGTTTTACCGCATTTTCCTATGTATTAAAACCCGGCCGCACCGATACGGCATAGTAGGGTCTCGCCACCTTTGGGTGGCGATACCCTATAGAAGCCTGTGGCTTCTTTTCCCCACCTGCCGGCTCCACCGCAATCCCGCCATCTCGCCGACCCCCCTCCTCCCCCTAGCAAGGCCGGCCGTCCTTCCGGCTGCAGGGAGGAGGAGGAGGCGCCGGGGACAGCCACGCTGAGCTGATTGATTGATCCCATGACCTGAATACTGTGAGGCAGTAATGCAATAATGCTATCCATTACACCATCCGTACTGCACTAGCAGCAGCATCTCCTACCTTTCTGGCCACATTGCCAGGTCCCGCTCCATGCCGCTACCACTGCACCTTCTTGCTGTCCAGGCACCCGGCACCTGTAGAATATAGTGACAGGCACCAGGCCCGGCGCATGCGCAGTATCGGCAATGGTACTGCACATGTGCAAACCCCTGGCTTTTATGGGCTGAATCAGCTGTAGCCTGCAGAAGCCGGCTAGGGCTGAACAGCGAGGCAGAGAGTGGCTTCCTACAGCTCTCTGGCTATTGTAGCCCGGACTGGCAGCCTCGAAGGGAGGGACTTCCAATAGGAAGTCACTGCCAGTCACAGTGAAGCCAGTTCAATCTCATGGACTGCATCTGGCTTCACCAGGGCTAAGTAAGGGGGCAGATTTGACATGGGGTGTTGCAGTCCTGCAGCCCATAGGTAAAAACCGCCACTGCACATTGAAATATCAGAAGCAATATAGGGCCTCTTGCCTGATCTTGGATAATTTTTATCCTAAAAATGGATGATATTTACTTTAAAAATTATTTGGATAACACTATGGGTGGGATGTTGTAACATCCACTGCCCATTATCGCCGGGCATCGCATTATTATTAACGGCATATGCTCTAACATATGCTGTTATTAACGCAAGGGACAGCTCTTGCGATAAGAGCTGTCCCTTGCGATGCGTTGCCGGCACTGGACTTCCCGGTCTGTGACCCGGGAGTCCATCTGCGCATGTGCAGAGTGATGCGCCGGCCGCAGGGCATGCTGGGAGGGATCTGTGACGGATCCCTCAAACAGCGCTGCTGTAAGAAGCCCATAGGCTTCTGCAGGGAATCGCCTTTTGCTGGCGATTCCCTCTGCAGTGCTGCCACTGCGAAGGCACAATCAAGCATACAGAAATGCGGTAAAAACCCAGATAATGGGGGTTTTACGGCATTTCTGTGTTAGAGAATCTCCCCCTATATTTGTAATGATATAAAAATATAGTTGGAACATCTTTTCATCTTGTATACGATCATCTTCTGATCGCTGTCACAGGGGGATGCGGAAAACTAAGCAAATAGCTTAGTGGGCGCCCAACTAACATATCAGTACCCATAAAGCTACATATCCCAATCTGGAGTTTAATCCTTACATTCAAATAATTTATTTTCCACACATAATGGGGTGTATTCAATGCTTTCTGGTGCTGCCCGCTCGCTGTCATAGCTTGCAGGGTCAGTATTCTCCCCCCCCCCCCCCCTGCATATGCTGTTTCCCCCTCACTAGGTTTTTGGAGCAAGGGGGAAATTACATATGTGGCTGCCAGAGGCGTAACTACAACTTAGCCAACTCCCAGTAATGCACTGTACACTTGTGCAGTCAGTGTGCCTCAGCTCCCGATGCTCAGCACCATTAATCATTGTGACAATGGCAGATAGGTGATGCTGCAGCACTACTCCGCTCCCATGCACAAAAACCTTTAGATAAAAAAAAATTACATGCCAACCACAGGGGGCCCCTAGCTAGAGGGGGGCCCAGGGGTACTGACCTCTTTTGCCCCTGATTTAATCTGGCCCTGGGTAGGGAGGAGAAAGAAAGGGTGAGAGGGGAAAGAGGTGGGTAGAAGAGAGATAGAGGAGAAAGAGACAAGGGGCAGAGAGAGAAAAAGAGATGCTCTAAGACGAAGTCTTAGTGACGAAACACGTCAGGGCGTGGCTTACGTCGCTCACCTACTACACCTCCTCCTGTGACGCTCTACTCCGGTGGCTTCCCCCGTCCTCTGCACGGCAAACCAGCCTGGCGGCGTTCCGAAGGGAGTCCCAGAGGGGCCGAATCTGTGAGCTGTCTTGCCTTGGATCGTATGTACATGTCATGTGGTAGCCAGTCCACAGAGCTTTGCTATTTGGTACGAGGCTTTTATATTGCTGTACACAGGAATTGTTTTATTTCCTCAATAAATTGTCTCTTTTAATGCACTATGGAGCGCACCTTTTTCTTCTCTTTTGCTGCCTATATATATATATATATATATATATATATATATATATTTGTTGCTCACACTATATCCGAGTGCCCTATATATATATATATATATATATATATATATATATATATATATATATATATATATACCGTATGTAGCCTTCCATAATAAGTAGTTACGCCATCCTGCTCTAAATCAGTTATGAAAAAGAAATATTCTTTGTGTCCCAAACTGAGGAACTATAAATAGAAAAACATCTATATATGTTATACTTCAAGATAATCTCAAACAATGAGAATTCTGTTTTACAGAATGTTGGTTTCTGTTATAGGAACTTGGCTACTACAGCTGCGGCCAAAAGGAACCTTACATCCAGGATTTTGCAGCTGTCCATCACTCATCATCTAGTGACCCCCTTTACATCATTGCTGATAGAGAGTGAGGATGGAAAAGAGAAAATGCTGGCAGACTCCCCGAATTCCATCAAAGGAGCTTGCTGTCAAAGTCAGTATTATTGCTAGTAGTTACACACAACGCATTGGTATTTCAGTACGTGATGAAAGTCTCTAGTAAGGCAATAAATGATCCCTATTATTATAGGAACTCCTACACTCATGTACTTTCTATAATAAGTCCAGGGTATGCAGTGCCTCCTCTCCTGTTACTGTTTCAGTTGTTCTCCCTCTCTCTCTCCCCCCATGTCTCCCATCTCTCTGTCTTTGGCTGTCTCCGTATGGTTTTCCTTTTTTCCTCTTGTTTCTCTTTTTTTCACATCCTACCATTTACCTCACAGTGGGGTCTTTTCATGTCAGAAGTGAAACAATGGAGAAGTTGACCATAGCAACCAATCATGAGCTATCTATAATTTTATAGAATGCACTTGATAAATGTGACTTCAAAGCTGATTGGTTGCAATGGACAACTTCTCCACTTGCACACTCCTCTTCACTTTTTCACTGCAGGGCCGGACTGGCCATCTGGCACTTCTGGCAAATGCCAGAGGGGGCGATGGCAAGGTGGGCCAATTTCTTTGTGCAAGGTGGAGGCTCCGCTTCCTCATCGGTGCATAGAGATGCTGGAATCACGGTGGGTCTGGCAGCTCTCTCTGTGCACCGATGAGGTCCAGGAGAGAGTGGCATCACACCCAGCTATTCTCTCTCCTGCAAGCCAGGAGAGGCAGCGCGCGCCTGGTGTGTGTGCGTGCGTGAGCCTAGTGCGTGCACTAGGCGTGGGGATCACTTAACAATGCTGCTGGAAGATGAGTGACTGTATAGTTTAGTTAATGCTGAGTACACACGGTGCAATATGATTGCTAGCGATATATTGCTAGCAATATATTGCCAGGAATCATATTGCTCAGTGTCTCTTTTTCATCAACGATGAAAAGGAGACACTGCTACTGTCAGGGGGCGGGGGGGAGCTGCAGCGTCTGCTTGCTGCTATCACGCGGTGGGGGGGGGGGCAAACGGAGGAGGGAGGGAGTAGCAGCAGCAGACACTGCTGCTATCACGCCGCGAGGAGGAGAGAGACCCGAACGGAGGAGGGAGCAGCAGCAGAAGGGAATCCTTCTGCCGCTGATCTCCGCTGACCTCCTGCTCAGCACAGGGGGAAGCTGCTGGTCGCAAAAGCATGCTCCTGCGACCAACGACCATTAGGGAGTGCACACGGGAGCGGGCAGCTGGCGATTTATCGCCAGCAGCACTCCAAATCACTGGCAATATGGACGCTCAGCAGTAGTGCTGTTACAGATGTCCTCAGTAGGGCTTTTAGCAAGAACATTTTTTTTGTTCACTTTCTGGAATGTATGGTTTTCTGAATAATAATAAATAATAATAATAATAATAATAATAATAATAATGGATGACGGATATTTGGATAAGGGATACTCAACCTGTATTTATTTTATTCCTATGATGTATCAGTGCCTTCATATGGGGGTAGGCAATGATGAGCACTCCAGCTGCTATGGATCTGATATCCCAGACATAATAGCATCAGCTAGAACAACTGTTACCTCTTATTTTAATCTTTCATACAGAAAAGCATAGAATTACACAAGTTTATCATATAATACATTGTGAACTTCCTAGTTTAGCAGTTCTCAAACTGTGGGTCAGGATTCAAGCAGTCTGTAAAATCAATTAAGATTTTTGTAACTTCAGACTCCTTGGCTTAGGGCGGGATGTACTAAAGGGAAAATGCGGTAAAACGGGGGTTTCCTATGTACCAACACCCGTCCGCCCCATCTTCGCCTGGCAGGGTATTGCCACCCTCCGTCCGTGCGCCCCCCCCCCCCCCCCGTCTTCCTTTGATCTCCTCCTCCCCCAGCAGGTGTCACAGCCAGGAGGACATCCGGCTGCAGGGGGGAGGAGGAGACGCAGGGGGACACTGGCAGCCGCCAGGATGTGACGGAGACCCCCGCAGACCACAACACAGGTATTGCAGGGGTCTTCGTCACCGCAACCCGATGCTAGCCGCATATGTTAGTACATATGCGGCAGCATCACGGCGGCTGTCAAAGGGCGGTGATTTATATTAATACATCCCGCCCTTAGAGTCATCGGACAGCTCTGCCACAAGCCCAGTGCTCTGCCTCTCCTTTGCCACACAGCTGACTCAGTAGGTTGACCACTATGGATCAACAGGCAGAAGGTCGACACATGAAAAAGGTTGCTATGCATTAGGTCAACACAAGCAAAAGGTTGACATGGAAAAGGTCAACATGAAAAAAAACGGTTGACAAGAATTTTTCCGGTATTTTGAGTGTCTATATAAACAGAGGGCAACACGGAAAGCATGTTAATGTAGCGCATCCCCTCTCTTCGGACACGGTGCCCCCCCGATGCTGGGCACACTATTATATTCTCCCTCTGTACCCAATGGGATGGAAGTAGGAGCAAGTCAGCCTAAAAAAAAAAATCAGGAAAAACTTGTTGACCTTTTTCCATGTCATCCTTTTTCATGTTAATCTTTTGCTTGTGTTAACCTTTTGACCATGTCGACCTAATGTATGTCCACATTTTTCATGTGTCGACCTTCTGCCTTTGACCAATAGTGGTTGACCTATTGGCCGTCGACCTAGACACTTTCAATCTAATAATCACATAACCTCTCACCTACATGCAGATATCCATTGGGGCACATGGCTGACAGCCAGGGCACATCCATGTCCTGGGGCTTCTCTCCTACTGCCACACTCTGCCTCACCCTGTCATTCATTGCCTGCCCAGTTTCCCACTTCCTCCTCTTGCCATCCTTTGCTTCTCCCTGACATCCACTGCCATCCCCAAAGCCTTCAGCAGGTATACAATTTGCATGAATATATTGAATAACATATGCAGGGCAGGGACTCCAAAAGGAACATGTGTCTGCAATCGCGTAAAAGAGAGGTGATTACATTAGCTGTCAATTCACTTCTATTTTGTGCCTCCGCAGTGCTGCCATGTATGTGCAGTCTGCTCACCACACGTGTGGGCATCCATTCTGTGGTAACTTGCTGGGGTCCTGTAATAATTTTTAATGTCTAACAGGGTCCCAGAGCTGAAATGTCCCGACAGGCGGTATATCATGCCGTACCATGCACTAGGACGTGGTGAGAGAATAAAATAGTGTGCCGAGCGTAGCAAATAGGAGCACTTTTTTTTAGTGCCCATATTGAAAAACCACATGTCGACATATCGACCTTCCGCATGTTGACCTAATGACCCAGTCGACCTAATGACCCTGTTGACCTTTAATCTTGTCGACCTTCATGCATGTCGACCTAGTGGTGTCAACCGACCTAATGCTTGTCAACCTAGTAGCTGTCTATCCAATGATCCGTATCCAATGGAGCAGTTGGTGACACACTTACTGACGTTGCTAACCCCACACACCACTACAATAGTATGATACTGAAACTTAGGGTCTGATTCTGGTTTACTCGCAAATTCTCTCTCTAATGGACAAAACCATGTGCACTGCAGGTGTGGCAGATGTAACATGTTCAGAGAGAGTAATCTAGATTTGGGTGAGTTATTTGTTTCTGTGCAGAGTAAATAATGTCTGCTTTATTTTTACACTTCAATATAGATATGAGTACAACCCCCACCCAAATGTAACTCTTTCTGTACAGGTGACATTAGCACCCCCTGCAGTGCACATGGTTTTGTCCATTAAAGAGAGAATTAGTTTTTTGCGAGTGAACCAGAATCAGGGCCTTGATACAGAAAACATAATACAGATAACACTGTTAAGAGGGACGAGAAACAACATACAGAATATACACATATGAGGGGGTGCAATACATTCTCAGTTTCAACAATTAAACTGTCCCAACATACTTATGGGGTGGTCATGGGTCTTACAAGGTGCAACTATTTTTCAATGTTGGCTTCAAATCATATCAAAAGCAGCCGCTCTGCTACAGCTCATAACTTTTTAAAACAAAGCTATTCCCTTTGTATGCTTAGTGTAGTCATGCTAGAAGTAATCACATAATATTGAGAAGACCAAAAAAAATCCAGTATTTATGGTATACGGTATAAATGGTAGACAATGTCTAGGTCAGGCATGTCCAAACTACTGTATGGCCCTCCAGCTGTTGTGAAACTAGAGCTTGCCTTGCTATAGTTTTAGCATTCCCTAATAGCAAAACTGTGGCAAAGCATGATGCGACTTGTAGTTTCACAACAGCTGGAGAACCATAGTTTGGACATGCCTGGTCTAGGTTGACAGACACTAGGTTGCCCAGTAATGGTCGACAGTGACTATGTTGACACCTTAAAATGGTCTACATAACCAAGGACGACATTGACAAAAGGTCAATACACGCCTGTTGAATAAGGTCATGTTGAATAAGGTCAACATGAGTTTATCACGTCTCTTTTGTGTGTATGTTGACATATGTGGATACGCTGGCCATGCTTCGACACGGTGCCTCACTGTGCTCAGCACACTATTATATTCCCACTCTATGCCTACTTGGATAGTAAAGTATGAAAAACCAACTTTAAAAAAGTGAAAAACTCATGTCGATCATAAGCTTGTGTTGACTTGTTGTCAATGTTGACCTTGGATATGTCAACCATTTCAAGGTGTCGACCTAGTTACTGTCCATATTCACATAAATGGTTTTCACTAAAAAGTGGCTCAGTGCAGGCGTGCCATGATGTGTCTGCATGGGATGCAGTCAAATTCCCGACGGTCAAAATCCCGACAACCATTGACCGACGGTCAAAATCCCGACAAGGCCAAAATACCGACAAGGTTAAAATCCCGACATTTAAAATCCCGACAAGGTCAAAATACCGACATTTAAAATCCCGACAAGGTCAAAATACCGACATTTAAAATCCCGACAAGGTCAAAATACTGACATATAGAATGTAGACAGGTTAAAAAGTCAACAAAACTTTCGGTCGACAGGTCGACATGGGTTTTTTTCACTGTTTTTTGACCCGACATGTGCCGACAGGCGGTATTTCATGACCAACCATCCACTAGGGTGTGGTGGGAGAATAAAATAGTGTGCATGGCATTGTGCCTGAAGCATAGCGAGCGAAGCGAGGGGCTGCAGTTGACTTCCAACTGTGTCCATGTCGACTGTGTCGACATTCGGGTAAAAAAACAGTAAAAAACACGTCAACCTTGCGACCTGTCAACCGAGAGTCATGTTGACTTTTTCACCCCTCTACATTCTATATGTCGGTATTTTGACTTTGTCGGGATTTTAAATGTCGGTATTTTGACCGAAAGTCATGTTGACTTTTTCACCATTCTACAATCTATATGTCGGTATTTTGAACTTGTCGGGATTTTAACCCCTTCCTGACAGAGCTAGTTTTTGCGTTCCTGACAGAGCCATTTTTTTCAAATCTGACATGTCTCACTTAAGTGGGGATAACTTTTTTTTGCTTTTACTTATCCCAGTGATTTTGAGATTGTTTTTTCGTGACACATTGTACTTCAAATTAGTGGTAAATTTGGGTCGATACAGTCTGTGTTTTTTTGTGAAAAATACCAAAATGTCGTGAAAAAATGGAAAATTTAGCGATTTTCAAAATGTTAAATTTTCTGCTTGTGAGACAAATAATCATACCACTCAAAATAGTTAATAACTAACATAGACCATATGTCTACTTTATGTTTCCATCATTATTTCAACTTCCTTTTAATTTTTTGGACACTAGGAGGCTTACAATATGAATAGCAAATTCTCAAATTTTCAAGAAAATTTCAAACACTGATTTTTTTAGGGACCAGTTCAGTTCTGATGTGACTTTGAGGGACTTGTATGTGAGACACCCCCATAAATGATGCCATTTCAAAAACTGCACCCCTCACAGTATTCAAAACAGCATTTTGGAAGTTTGTTAACCCTTTAGGTGTTTCACAGGAATTAAAACAAAGTGTAGGTGAAATTTCAAAATTTCATTTTTTTTGCAGAGTTTCAATTTTAATACATTTTTCTAACGAATACAGTAGATTTTACTAGAGAAATGTGACTAAAAATTGATTCCCCCAATTCTTTGGTTTTCATAAATATCCTATATGTGGCCCTAGTGTGCACGGTGACCAAACCACAGGCTTCATAATAGAAGGAGCACCTACTTGATTTTGGAGCCTCCTTTTTATGAGATTATTTTTTAGGCACCATGTAGGTTTCTAGGCACCATAAGATGCTAAAAGTTAGGAACCCCCCCACAAGTGACCCCATTTTGCAAACTACACCCTTCAGGGAATTCATCTAAGGGTATAGTGTACATTTCAAACCCCCAGGGGTTTCACCAATTGTGGTACAACTGGGCAGTGAAAATAAAAAAAATTTTTTTTTCATTTTCACAGCTCAGTTGTATCAAAATTGGTGAAACCCCTGGGGGTTTGAAATGTACACTATACCCCTTGATGAATTCCCTGAAGGGTGTAGTTTGCAAAATGGGGTGACTTGTGGGGGGGTTCCACTGTATTGGTGCAACATAGCACCCACCATTCATTCCACCAAAATCTGTGCTGCAAAATCCAAAAATCACTCCTTCCCTTTCTGAGTCCTGCCATGCACCCAACTGGTATTTTTTGGTCACATGTGAGGCATTGCCATACTCGGGAGAAATTGGGGCACAGATTTTGGGGTGCTTTGTATCCTTCATTCCTTGTGAAAATGAAAAATTTTGAGCCAGATCTGCATTTTTGTGTAAAAAAATTTAATTTTTTACAGAAAAATGCAGTTCTGGCTCAAAATTTTTCATTTTCACAAGGAATGAAGGATACAAAGCACCCCAAAATCTGTGCCCCAATTTCTCCCGAGTACGGCAATGCCTCACATGTGACCAAAAAATACCAGTTGGGTGCATGGCAGGACTCAGAAAGGGAAGGAGTGATTTTTGGATTTTGCAGCACAGATTTTGGTGGAATGAATGGTGGGTGCTATGTTGCACCAATACAGTGGAACCCCCCCACAAGTCACCCCATTTTGCAAACTACACCCTTCAGGGAATTCATCTAGGGGTATAGTGTACATTTCAAACCCCCAGGGGTTTCACCAATTTTGATACAACTGAGCTGTGAAAATGAAAAATTATTTTTTTTTATTTTCACTGCCCAGTTGTACCACAATTGGTGAAACCCCTGGGGGTTTGAAATGTACACTATACCCCTAGATGAATTCCCTGAAGGGTGTAGTTTGCAAAATGGGGTGACTTGTGGGGGGGTTCCACTGTATTGGTGCAACATAGCACCCACCATTCATTCCACCAAAATCTGTGCTGCAAAATCCAAAAATCACTCCTTCCCTTCTGAGTCCTGCCATGCACCCAACTGGTATTTTTTGGTCACATGTGAGGCATTGCCGTACTCGGGAGAAATTGGGGCACAGATTTTGGGGTGCTTTGTATCCTTCATTCCTTGTGAAAATGAAAAATTTTGAGCCAGATCTGCATTTTTGTGTAAAAAAATGTAATTTTTTACAGAAAAATGCAGTTCTGGCTCAAAATTTTTCATTTTCACAAGGAATGAAGGATACAAAGCACCCCAAAATCTGTGCCCCAATTTCTCCCGAGTACGGCAATGCCTCACATGTGACCAAAAAATACCAGTTGGGTGCATGGCAGGACTCAGAAGGGAAGGAGTGATTTTTGGTGGTGGAATGAATGGTGGGTGCTATGTCGCATTAGCAAGACCCCCGAAGCACCAATACAGTGGAACCCCCCCACAAGTGACCCCATTTTGGTCCACAGCTTTGGGAGGGGGGCTGGCGCTGCGGCTGGTGGGGGGTTGGGAGGGGTGCTGGCGCTGCGGCAGCCGGGTGGGTGGGAGGGAGGGGGGGCTGCCGGGTGGGATGGGGGGGCTGGCGATCGGTGGTGATCGGTGCTGTACTTAACAGCACCGATCACCACCGATCACTGTGTTACCGAGCGGCTTAGCCGCCGGTAACACAGAAAACGCTGCAATTGGCTGTTCACATTTGAACAGCCAATCGCAGCGATCGCCGACCGGGGCTCAGGGACAGCAGACATCTCCAAACTGTCACCGCGTCTATGGACGCGGTGACAGTTTAAAACCATGACGTATATATACGTCTTCGGTCGGGAAGTACCTCCCGACCATGACGTATATATACGTCTTCAGTCGGGAATATCTATCTGTATATATATATATATATATATATATATATATATGTATATACACACACATATATATATATATATATATATATGTGTGTATATACACACATATATATATATATATATATATGTGTATATACACACATATATATATATATATATATATATATATATGTGTGTGTGTGTATACACACATACACACACATATATATATATATATATATATATATGTGTGTGTGTATATACACACATACACACACATATATATATATATATATATATATATATATATATATATATATATATATAATATCATTTCATTTTTTTCATTTCTTCATTTAATTCTTCATTTCTATTGCTGCTGCTGCTGGCGGGGGGAGGGAGGGGGGAGGGAGGGGGGAGGCAGCGCTGCGGCGCATATCAGAGGGAGGAGAGCGGCTGCCGGGTGCCTGGTAAGTATATAGTGCTGCCGGGTGGGAGGTAGGGGGTGTCCGCGGATCGGTGGTGATCGGTGCTGCACCGATCACCACCGTTTTCTGTGTTACCGAGCGGCATAGCCGCCGGTAACACAGAAATAGCTGTGATTGGCTGTTCACATTTGAACAGCCAATCACAGCGATCGCCGACCGGGGGGGGCATCCCTGCCCCCCCCGGGCGGCGAGGGGGGATGTCTGCTGTCAGGGACAGCAGACATCTCCAAACTGTCACCGCGTCTATAGACGCGGTGACAGTTTTAACCCATGACGTACATTTATGCCATGTGTCGGGAAGTACTTCCCGACCATGACGTAAATGTACGTCAAATGTCGGGAAGGGGTTAAATGTCGGTATTTTGACCGTCGGTCAATAGCTGTCGGTATTTTGACCGTCTGTATTTCATACCGAATCCGTCTGCACAGAGGTGCACTAGTGATTCAGTTAAGCGATGTGTATTGCAGTGATATATGACAGGCAGCTCTGATCAGTGTAAAACGATAGATCTGTGATATATCATATGTGTAAAACTACATCACCTAACTGTGAGCACACATCTACTCTATAGGGGCAGATTAGTATAAGGATCATATCATTGCAATGCCCGGTGGACATACCGCTTATTTACGGGTAATCTGTTTGTGTAAATACGCCAGATAGGTCCAGTTATTGCTTTCCCCAAATTGGATAATATCGACTTGCCCTTTAATATATGAGGAAATTCTCCCTTTTTGCTTAAGCCTGCACACTGAAAGTGGCAGGGACGACTATACATTAACCCACACCCGGCAGCATTCTGCTAAATTCTCGGGTATAAGCAAGGAGCTAAGAGGAGACCTGGAAAGCTCTGGTATTGAGATCCGTGTCATATAAAACTATAAAATTATAAGAGTCCTGGCAGGTATACTGCTTATTTTCGGGACTTATAGTATTAATTAAATACCAGACAAGGGACCCTATACTTATATGAGCGGTTACATATTAGCCCACGAGGGGTATGAATAATATCCAGACATGATCTAAAAACTTGCCCTAGGAACACAGCAAGATAAGGAGTGTATACACATAAGAAAGCACTGTGTCCAAAATCCGGCGGATATATAGCACCGCTTATTGACGGATGAATACAAGTGCATAGCTCTCCTAAAATACGAGGGCACTGTAATATTTACCAGATATACACAGCAATATCCCTGAGGGTGCACAGTGTGAAATTATTTCAGGAACTGACTGCCACCAATTTATTGATATTTTCTACCAGAAAACACTAACCACACTGTATGTTACTGGGCTGGTTTTGCAGTCATTTAATAACACATACTATCATATGGCAATGTATGTATATCAATAAACATTTCAACGAGTTTGCTACAGAGGCCAAGAGACCATTGTAACAATCTGGCAACATTGTCACAGCCTGAGCTCTGTTGGAAATCACAGAAAAATTGTAACAAGCGAAGGTTGACAGTAAGCTGGATAAATAATTACCGTACTATATAAGCTGTGATATTTAAACAGCAGCCTCAAAGTGATAATAAAAAGGGCAATAATAGCCCAAGAATATTACGAAATAGACTAAGCGAATACACATTTGTCTGTCCTTCTCCTTTATTTTAAAACACATACATTTCTTATTCTTTATCACACATCTTTCTTTTTAAATATTTCACTGAACAAGGTAAACTCTTCTCCTGATGACAACAGGAGATCTTTTTATTTAAAAATAATAAAGGTTAAATTTTAGTTCCTCAGTGCACCTTAGAAGGTACTTACTCTTTCTTTTGTGGGTGTTTTAGGTCTGTCAATAAGTAGTGGGTAGCACCTCCCAGTCTAATATTAGGGAAGAATACGTTACCCTAGTACTTGAAAATAACTGGGAGAGAGGATCAAATCAAAATGGTATACTGGTGCGGGAATTTTCTCTTGTAGTGTCTGTATGTATTGGAAATGTGCTTGGCAATCCTGGACAGTTAGGGGTGTGGCTATTCAAATATGTCATATGGGTATGTCACATGGGTGTTGCTGAACTGGTTGTGAACTCAGACGCTTTACCACTCACTTTGGACACCATGCTTTGATGGAGATTCTGCTGGGGCAGGTACAAATTTCCATGGTGCATTTGATGGTTGCATCAAACTTATTTCAGTGTTTAAAGATGCACAAAATAGGCATATTCAGATGCATGGTTGTGCACCTTGGTACAGCTTGCAGCAGTTAAGTGTAAAGTTGCAAATATAAGATAAGCAACAGAAGCACATATGAAGGCTGCAGCATCTCGCTGAGAGTACGGCCCAAAGTGTCCATTGAACAGACTGTATGTACTGTATACAGAGCTGGCTCTACCACTAGGCAGCTTTAGGCAGCTGCCATGGATGCCAGGATCTAGGGGGGCGCCACCAAGTTTGCCTATCAAAAAAAATCAAGGATGTCTGATGATCCTTGTTGTACTTAATGATGTGGAACCTCTACAAACTCACCTCCATACTTTCTCTTGAGGCATACTTCCCTATTTTGCTTCCCTCTCTTCCTGTACTCTGTTGTGGGTGGCAAAGGGGAGGGTTCTGGGGACCTCCAGAGAAAGCATGGGTCTTTCCCACCTACCTGGGGGGCAGGGAGGACCACTCAATTTTGGGAGGCTCTCTGCCATTCCAGAATGTTAGGCAAGTGTGCATTAAGGGGTTGGAAAATGGTTATTGGTGGCAGAATGGGGGGGGGGGGCAGTAGGTTGAAGTTTTGCCTAGGGGCTGAGATGCCTTACACTGGCCCTGACTGTATATACGTCATTGAATTGTAATACTTTAACTTTTTCCTGTCAACAGCATTGGCTGTGGCTTCCCCAGGTCCACCAACAGTGAAGCCTACTTGTAAACCTGACGCAGATCCTACTCCATTAGAGCTCAAAGGAGAAACTACAGTGATACCAAAGCCACCTTGCCACCCACCATGCATAGGTACGTACAGCGAATTTTTACTGGGGAACACATCCAGAGTTGATTATATAGCAAGCCGTTATGAAACTTTTTGTTAGAGGCAGCAGATATTTGAATTCTTCCCCTACTACACGGCAGTGTAGTAATCTCCAAGTCTCTACAGGTCATAGAGGCAGGGCAGCCGAGAGGATGGGGGGGGGGGGTAGCAGGTACTAATTACCCGGCCCAGGCTTGCTGGAGGGGCCCGGTGGGGGCCCCTGCCTTCCCTCCCACCCGGGCAGCAGCAGCGGCACACCTCCATAGCATGTGGTGTGCTGACAGCAGGCTCAGCATGAGCATCTCAGTGTGTGGGAGGTCATGCTGAGCCTGCTGTCAGCACAGCACATGCTGTAGGTTTGTGCTGCTGCTGAGAGAGGGGACAATAACCCCCACCCCCCCACCCCCTCCACAACTTTAGGGTGCTTTTTCACCCCCTATAAACATTTTGGGGTGTTGCCTAATCGTGGGAGGTGGCCATGCCTCCCACAATTAGGTCACTCCCCCCAAAAATTTCTGGGCCTCTCGACTGCCCTGCATAGAGGTGGTTGCATTATTGCCCTGGGTGAGGGACATTCTGTATGCATAGTAAAATGGGAATTGCGCACCAAGAGCATTTATTTATTGATTAACAGAGCATATTTGGCCATTCACATCAGTCTCTGCCCCAGTGGAGCTTACAATGTACAGTACATTCCCTACCACACGTATCTGCATATATACTAAGGTTAGTTTTTTTTGTCAGGAGCCAGTTAACCTACCAGTATAAGTATGAATTGCGGTATGTAGCCAGAATACCCAGAGGAAAACCATGCAAGCATGGGGAGAATATTAAATCTCTGCACAGTTAGGGCCATGGTGGGAATCGAACCCATGACCTCAGTGCGGTGAGGCTGTAATGCTAACCATTACACCATTCATGCAATAGTACATTTTTTTTCCTTGGTAAACTTATATAGATTACTATCAAATAATTTTATGTAAGGAAAAATTAAGCCCTGTACACACTAGGCGATATAATGGCAGATAAGAGTATATACAAAAGTATATCTAATAGTTATTTGGCTTTTCAGAGTGATATAAATCCAAAACCGAAGATTACATGAAAGGTAGGGGCAAGCAGGACTTGAGACAACTGAAGCAAACGGGGTGAGATTTAATAGGATGAGAGATTCAGAAAGTGAGAGATTTGGTAAGAAATCTCCAGTTTTTTTTAAAGCGGCAATCATTTACAATGCAAAATCAAACTGGTTTTGCAGTGTAAATGATTGCCACTTTAAAAAAAACTGGAGGTTTCTTACCAAATCTCTCACTTTTTGAATCTCTCATCGTATTAAATCTCACCCAGGGTTTCAACCTGGGTCACTTAATCTGGAGCTAAAATCATTTAATACTAGGGCTCTCTTTTCTTAGGGCCTCTGCCGTAAAGCTAACCCAGATACTGTATAGCACAATCCATGACATTATTATTCAATGCTGTCCTATATCTTGCAGTTGACAACGATCCACACTTCATTATAAATTTACCAATAAGCCAAACAGACGTCTGCTTCAATATTGATGCACAATCTGGAAAGATCTTTAACATGCTGTCGGATCCGGACTCAGGTAAAGCGATGTTTTATGAGCCAGGGACAACCATTTGAGCAGACATTTATAGTTGGATCAAAATATATTTCTATAATGTACATAAATCCATTCACATACATTGTTAAAGCTCAAAAGTTTGTGTACAGAGAACTCATTTAATTATTACCTTTGTATTGTACTGTAAAATAAAGCAGTTATTGGTATTTGTTTCCTAGAAGGGCGCCCACAATTTTGATCTTAGGCATCGCAAGGAAAAAAATTGCGTCGGTCGCATCGCATGCGGCCAAAAAATCGCATGCGATGCGATCGACGCGATTACACATAGGGAACAATGTTAAATGGCCCAATTGACCCGATTTCACATAGGGAACAATGTTAAATGGCCCACAGACCCCAAATACCCACCCTGAAGTGTGAAATGCCCCCCCCCCCCCCCAATTGTTAACGCCACCCCACGTTCAACGTCAACCCGAAGCGTAGCGAGCCCGCAAGGGGCGGCGGTACGCGTCCTCCGACCTTCTCATACCCCCACTATCCACGTCGGCGTAGAGTTGAGAATAGAAAGTGTGGCGAGCGCAGTGAGCCACCGAGCCCGAAGCGTGGCGAGCATAGTGAGCCCAGCGTGGGGACACGGAACACGCTCCCGAAGCGAGCCCCGCGAGGGGACACGGATTACTTAACATGTATTCCGCGTCTCCTCGCAGGGCTCGCTGCGCTCTTCGCGCTTCGGGCTCGGTGGCTCGCTGCGCTTGCCACACTTTCTATTCTCAACTCCACGCCGACGTGGATAGTGGGGGTATGAAAAGGTCAGAGGACGCGTACCGCCGCCCCTCGTGGGCTCGCTGCGCTCGCCACGCTTCGGGTTGATGTTGATTGTGGGGTGGCGTTAACAATTGGGGGGGCCATTTCACACTTCAGGGTGGCTATTTGGGGTCTGTGGGCCATTTAACATGGTTCCCTATGTAAAATCGGGTCAATTGGGCCATTTAACATTGTTCCCTATGTAACATCGGTAATCGCGTCGGTGGCATCGCATGCGATTTTTTGGCTGCATGCGATGCGACTTACATTTTCCCATGCATTTCTATGTAAAATCACGGCCATCGCATCGTACATGCGATGCCAGCGATGGGCGCCCTTCTAGGAAACAAGTAACCAGTTATTATAGCAGAAGTGAAAATGCCTCTGTAGTAAACTACCCATAGTGCTAGCAATAAGGGCTTACATGATGAAGGGGCTCTGTTAAAAGGCACAGACACAGCCACCAAGACTTTACTGTATAACAAGCTTCTCCATCCCCTATACTTGCTAGTTCGGCTGATATTAGGGGTTATTCAGAGTTAATTACTGAATTATCGATTATCATACAACTGCGCATGTGTACGGATTGTGTTGTGAGTGACAAAAATAGCGAAAATATCTAATCGCAATTCCCTCGCAATGTGACTGACAGGAAGTCGGAGCAATAACCAGCCATTTTTGGGGAGTGTCTGAGATCGCTGGCGTACCCAGGTGTTTTAAGGGCGGGTATGTGACGTCAGTGCCGGCCTCAATCATCCTGTTTCTGCTACAGAATTAGGGAAGTGTCAGGCTAAGACCCGTTTTCCACTAGACAAGGCAGGTCACGCCCAGGATTTTGTTCCCAGCTCCAACCCGGGTGCGATCTGGCTTCTACACCTTTTTCCACTAGCATCCTAATTCAGATCTGATCGCATGGCTGCAAATGAGTTTGAAGGGAAACTCAGCTCTGGCCCCGATCCAACTGTTTCTATAGCACCTACTGAGTAAGTCCTGGGTTGCACACAGGGGGCCTAATTCTGGTTGGCTCAGTAAGCTGGTAAGCTGCAAAGAACGTAGCTTACCGAGCACCAGAGCGGCCACCTGCCAAATACCCCCCCTTCCACCGTTTCCCCTCGCAACCATGCGATGGGATGTGTAACAAAGTCCAATCCCCTCGCATGCCACCGCTGCAGGAGAATTCAATCGATGGTCGCAGATTTCTCCTGCCTTCGCAAATAGAAGTCAGTCTGAACTGAATTTAATTTGCGGGTGCTGGGAGGAAGACAGGGCCGCGCGGCTGATGTCATGTGACATCAGCTCCCGCTCCCGACATGCTTCCGCCCACCAGCTTACCCATGGGAATGCTCACATTTTCATGGGGACACCCATAAAACGCTGGGCGTTCCCATGGCCCAGCCACGCTACCGCCCCCATCTCTTGCAGTCAGGGTTTGTACATGCACAGAAATGTGCATGCGCAAACCCCGACTCTGGGCAGGGGGCGAATTTGAATCGCTGGCTGTGGTCCAGAATGGGCCCGGACTGCACACACTGGAAAAATAATTAATTGGTTATCGGTTTGTGATTGGATATGCAGCAAATCATCGATCCAGCTAATTTTCACAAACCATGCTAAGGAATTTGCAGGTTTGCATGGGCAGGATTTCACTTTGGCAGCCCAGAGATCAGGTCTGAATTAGGCACTTGTTAGAGAAAGATGAAAAAAATTGAAATTGTCCGTTTTGTGTCAGTGGTGTTGAATAGAAAATCACTTTTAAGTGCCATTCAAAATACTGGACCTTGTCCATTTTCAAGAGATGTGAGGTCACAGATAAATAGACTTTAAACTCTAAAAAAATGTAGGGGCCAATTTAGCCTTCGTCAGGTTATGACTTGATAATTACATGTTTTATTTAGTACCTTTAAATGGAAAGGTAGCCCCTAAATGACTCCGTTCTGCCCCCTCAGATACAGAATTTGTTATCCCAAGATATCTAAAAAGAAAACAACTTAAGCAGTAATACTTGTTATCAGAAATACTAGCAACTCCCCTCACAATATAATTAAACCTAAGGTTGACATAAACACAATGTACTTAAATAAATATTTATTTCTAAATTTCTCAATAAGACTCTTTTGGCCTAGAGGTGCCGCAAAAGAAAATGCTGATACTGTTTGGCACCGTGATACAAAAACATTTGGCAACCACTGTAATAGACAGTTTCTCAAAGAAGCAGCAAATATAAGATCTGAATGGAATAGTAATACTGTATTTCCTTTTGGTTACTGTAGGTATTGTGATTAATGGGAAGATCGTTACAGCCAAAAAAGCCAAGGATGGCAAGCTAAGCAGCTACTTTGGTACATTTGCCATGTATTTCAAGCACCTGGATATAAGGATTGAAATAAGCACTGAGAAAATAACATTGAAAGATGCATCTTACAACAGAGTAATGTCTTGGTCTGAGTCCACCACTTTGACCTACAAGAGGTGAGTGTAGAAATCAACCATATTATTATCCAATTTAACTTTATCTTGAAATAGGTCAATATTTATTATATAAACCCATGAACACCTTAAAGTGTTAGAACTTACAATACTATACAATAAGTGTGGATATAAATATGTAGAATTCACAACAGTTGATTCTGAAGGATATGTGCGCCATCTTATTATTATTATTATTATTTATATGGTGCCACAAGAATTCTGTAGTGCTTTACATAGGTACACGAACAGGGTGATCATACAAGACAGTGTCAGTAACCAACAAGTTCACACCTTTACTATACTTATAACCTACAGATGTCAGGGGGCTACCCTATTGACATCGGTGCCGGCATCCCTTCTCCCAATACCTGCTGTTATCGGGTATTATGCTGTGGGTGTGCACATAATCCCCAATAAGCAGCCTCCAGGACCTATTGCCGCCCACTACATGGCTGCTAATTAGATGTCACTCCTCGAGTGAGATGCTGCTTTCTGTACGCCATTGTTCCTGTACTGTATTACATTCATTCTATCTGTTAAGCACCTTGAGTCCTATTGGAGAAAGAGCGCTATATAAATAAAATTATTATCTAGTATATACGCACCACTTTTATTCCCATTATTAACAGTGTCTTTTATGTATTTTTCCCCTCTATACAATATGTAAGAACAAAGTACAGGTCACACACAGGGCCGGGGTAATGCTTTCAGCGGGTTGGGATCATTTGGTCTATTGCATTATGGTCGAAAGTCATTAGGTCGAATCCATTAGGTCGACATGCTAAAAGGTCGACATGACTCTAGGTCGACATGGGAAAAGGTCGACATGATTCTAGGTCGAAAGGTCATTAGTTCGACAGGTCATTAGTTCGACAAGGTCATTAGTTCGACATTGTCTATGTCGACATTCACAAGGTCGACATGGGGTTTTTCACTGTTTTTTTACCTGAATGTCAACACAGTCGACATGGACACAGTTTAAAGTGCACTGCATCCCCTCGCATCGCTCGCTGCGCTCGCTATGCGTTGGGCACGGTGCCTCGCTACGCTCGGCACACTATTTTATTCTCCCACCACGCCCTAGTGGATGGTAGGGCATGAAATACCGCCTGTCGGCACATGTTGGCTCAAAAAAACAGTGAAAAACTCCATGTCGACCTTGTGAATGTCGACATAGACAATGTCGAACTAATGACCTTGTCGAACTAATGACCTGTCGAACTAATGACCTTTCGAACTAGAATCATGTCGACCTTTTCCCATGTCGACCTAGAGTCATGTCGACCTTTTAGCATGTCGACCTAATGGATTCGACCTAATGACTGTCTACCATAATGCAGTAGACCAAATGACCGCATCCCCTTTCAGCAACCTAAGCAAAACTTCAACCTACTGCCCCCCAACCCCACACTGCCACCAATACTCACTTTCCAGAACCCCTCAAGTGAAGGTCGCATCATAGAAGTGCCATAGTCGCCACCGGTATTCAGGGCCGCTGCAAGGCACCAGAGCGCCCCAGGCGAGTCGGGGTGGGGGCGCCCCGGTGCCCGGGGGGTGGGTGGTACCTGTATTATAAAACTGGCGGCGTCGGCATCCCTGCAGTGCTGGAGCAGGCAGGGGTGTCCGTGCCGCGGGGGTACCTGCGGCGCTGTCACTGTGTATACAACTGCTGTCGTCGGCGGGGTCCCTGCAGTGAATAGAGAATAACTAGCACTATGCGGTGGCGCAGGAAGCGCTTCTGATTTTGAAAACACTTGCCGCATGCTGATTGGCTGAATCTCAGCCAATCAGCGTGTGGCAAGTGTTTTCAAACCCAGAAGCGCTTCCCGCGCCGCCGCATAGCGCTAGTTATTCTTTATTCACTGCAGGGACCTCGCCGCCAGCAGCAGCTGTATACACAGTGACAGCGCCGCAGGTACCCCGCGGCACGGACACCCCTGCCCGCTCCAGCACTGCAGGGACGCCGACGCCGCCAGCTATATGCACATGCTGGGGGTGAGGGGCGTACTGCCGCTCTCCAGGTGCCGGCGCCCTAGGCAAATGCCTAGAGCTGCCTAGTGGTGGCGCCGGCCCTGCCGGTATCAGGACTGTCTTCATCATGAGCATTGTTAATTTTTTGATAGGCAGACTTGGTGGGGCCCACATTTCAATCCTGGTGCCCTAGGCAGCTGCCTAATGGTAGAGCCGGCCTTGGTCACACAGGATCAGGGTCTTAATGCTATTTTGAAAATGTACTAATGTTATAGAAATAACACTGGTTTGAGTGTGAATTAGACACCACTTTTACTAATCAACAACATTATTGCCCTGAATTAGCTTTTATCTATTGAAACTCTGAAAGTTATTAGACAGCACACCCAAAGAAAAAGGAGACTATTAGACAATGTTTACATTATGGTGTAGCTAAATGGTTCATTTTACAGGCTTGCTGTATCAGTGAAAAAGGAGAGCAACATCACCATCACTGTGGATAACGATATGACATTCCTGATTATTCTACATCGTGTCTGGAAGAATCACCCCGTCAATGTAGACTTCCTTGGACTTTACTTCCCTTCTAGTGGCGTGTTTTCTGGTGCAACACATGGCTTAATAGGTACATTAATGCTGGGGTCTGAAAAGATCATTTGCCAGTCTGTTTGAATTTGCCTTCAAAGATTTCACAGCTAACACTAATAGTACAGTATCATGGCAACAGCATGAGCAGAGTAACCAATAGCCTATACTCATTCGAGTATCTAGATCAGGCATTCCCAACCACGGCCCTCCAGGCACACCAACAGTGCAGGTTTTGGAGATATCCAGGCGTCAGCACAGGTGACTTAACTAGTATCTGAGTGATTCTGATTAAACCATCTGTGCTGAAGCCTGGATATAACTAAAACCTGCACTGTTGGTGTGCCTTGAGGACCGTGGTTGGGAATGCCTGATCTAGATTGTACAGGGATATAATAGCATAACTAAAAGCATCGTGCACAGGGGTGTAACTAGATATTTTGCTCCCCCATGCAAAAAAGTTTCTGACACTTGTCTGCCTCTGTAAGCCCTGCTCCTAAATCCTGTCTGAGTAACACTGCTCGACTGCTGCAGTGCAGGGCAGGTGACTGCGGGAAGTGCCCATGGAGCAGCTGGCAGCAGGAGAGCCGGAGCGGTGTGAGCCAGGCGGGATATGGGACCTGGCTCATGGCAGTGCAGGGCAGGTGACTGCAGGCAGTGCCATGCCGCAGATGGTTCGAAGCCGGAGGCTATCAGATGTCGGGAAGGGGGCAGTCCTAGATCTCTGTGCCTGCCGTGACTTGCGTCCCCATGGAGATAGCTTCCCCCTCCCCCCCCCCCCCCCCCGCCACTGCTAGGGCTGCGAACCATTAGTTACGCCACTGCTCGTGCATCCAAGTCAGGAGACAAGAGTATTTTCCTGTCCAAAGGAACCAAAGGAATAAAATAGCATAATCTGTATACATTACATGTAAATATACTGTATTTGCTGAGGTTGAGGTATTAGGTTGAAAGAAGGGCTCCAGTTATAAGAGCTAAAATTCCAAAGTGACTGGGGAGAAAATGGATGTATTACATACAAGGGGGTTAAGCATGTAAGAGGGCCAGAACAAATCAGGTAGAGATTTAGTTAATAGGCTAGTTTTGAAAGATCATTTGAAGCAATAGGGTTTGGCGAAGAGACGCATATAGGGGGTTATTTTGGTTCACTACATCTGGCAAATTCCTTCTTAGATGGACAAAACCATGTGCACTGCAGCTGGGGCAGATGTTACTTGTGCAGAGACAGTTAGATTTGGGTGGGGTCAGGGCGGTGTCAGGCTATTCAGCACCCTAGGAAAAACATCAAACTACTCCCCCCCCCCCCCCCCCCCCCCCCAGAAAAAAAAATCACGTGGTCTTCCCAGGCCCCCTGGGAAGATGGGCAAGTCTTCTGCTTTCCCTGGAGGCCCTCTACACCCTCCCCTTTGCCACCCACAAAAGAGTACAAGGAGGAGGGGGCAGCAATGTAGGGAAGTATGTTTTAAGGGAAAGTATGGAGGTGTGAGGTATTAAAAGTTCCACAGTCGCCACCTACATCCTTGATTTTTTGATTTGGTGGCGCTTTCCAGATCCTGGCGCCCTAGGCAGATGCCTAAAGCTGCCTAATGGTAGAGCCGACCCTGGTTTTACTTCAAAGTGAGATCTATATTGCAGTGTAAAAATAAAGCAGTCAGTATTTTTGCACAGAAACAAAATAACTCACCCAAATCTAATTATCTCTGCACATTTTACATCTTCCCCTGCAGTGCACATAGTTTGTCCATCTAAGAAGGAATTTGGCAGAAGGAGTGAACCAGAATAAGGGCCATAGAAAGAGGAAACATTACAAAGATTGGTTGCAGTGTAGTAAAAGTCTTGGAGGTGGGGGTAATTGTGATAATCACTAGAAAGGAGAGGAAACGACAAATCACCAATTGAGCGGGGGTAGGAGGAGGTTTGAAGGCAAATGAGTTTGGAGATGTAGGCAGGTGAGGAGAATGTAATGCTTTGTAGGTGAAAGTGAGGATTCTGCATGGGATAAGGAGCCAATGCAGGTGGCAGAGTAAGAAGGCAGACAGAGCAGTATAAAAAAGCATTTAGGAGGGAATAAAGATGTAAAAGGTGGTATGGGAAATCCTGCAAGGGATAATAATTCAGGTGTGTAATAATGAAGGCGTGAACAAGTGTTATGGTCTTATGAGGGAGAGGAGAGGCAAGGTCTGGAAATGACTGGAAATAACTGTAGCAGATCATTTTCTCATAAGTGAAATTTACATTAACAACATTAACATTACATTAACATCCGAGGCGTGGTTCCTTGCTCATTGCATCGGAGCTGGAGATCGAAAGGCCTACAATATAAATGTAACGGATCCCGGAGACCATGCTAGGATCGCATAAGATATACCGTACATAAAAATACCACATATATGTATCATAAACTATCAAGAGGCATGTTAAGCAGTTTTCAGAATTCAGCTTTGTATAGAGCAAAGACATCCCACTATATCCAGACACTGCAATGCTTATTAGTGTGTAAGGAGTGGAAACAGATTCTGGTGCAATTATATCTGCTTAAAATCCTGCTGCTAACGCTACTGGTAAGGGCACGCTAACAAACTACCTTAGCCTTCCATCACACTTGTGGAAAAGGTCACTTTTGATAGAACGCTACTTGGTTCCTAGAACGGCGCCCAGATTTTCTACGTACGGCACCGTAGGTAAATCGCCATTATAACGGCATGCGATGCGATTTTTCAATGTAATTTTTTCAATGGTCTTTTTTCTCCACTATATCACATCGCATTGCATCGCACCTCCCACAAAATCGCATGCGATATTATAGGGTGTGCGATGTCATGCCATTAGCTATACAATGATTTGATTGTATGTCCTAAAAATCGGTTTTACGCAACCCCCACTATCCACCCCACCCCGAATTGTGGCGAGCCCCGCGAGGGGCATTGGAACGCGTCCTCCAACTTCTTCATACCCCCACTATCCACGTCGGCATGGAATTGATTTTCTATAGTGTGGCGAGGCCGAAGCGTGGGGAGCGCAGCGAGCCCCGCAAGGGGCCGCGGATTACTTTACATGTATTCCACGTCTGCTCGCCATGCTTTGGGCTCGCCACACTATATAAATTCAACTCCACTCCGAAGTGGATAGTGGGGGTATGAAAAAGTCGTAGGACGTGTACCCACTCGCTGCACTCGCCACGCTTCGGGGTGGCGTGGATAGTGGGGGGGTGCGTAAAAACTCTTTTTAGGACCTATACAATCATATTATTGTATACCTAATGTAATGGCATCGCATACCCTATAAAATCACATGTGATTTTGCGGGAGGTGCGATGCGATCGCATGCAATGCCCTGGGGCACACAGATCAGTGAATAAATGACATGAAAAAAATCGCATTGCATCGCACATTGCATGGCACTAAAATGGCCCATGCACTGCGATTTCACTACGCAGAATAGCCCACTAAGCAAATAGGAAACAAGTACCAAAAGAACTCTAGTGGATAATGCATGTGTGTTTACATTCAATAATATATGTGGTTCCGACTGATGTGAGACAAGTGCTGACCGCTGACCACTGCCACATATGTAGCTACGCCACTGAGTTTAAGAATAAAACCTTTACATTTGAGACTACTGTAAAATTCATTCATGTTTGTACAATCTGACCGAGATGTAATACAATTTTTTTCTCATCACCACACATTAACCATCACTCTCCCCCAGCAGTAATGAGCGTATCCTATACAGATTGATACAAGTGGTGAGCTACACATACCCACGGCCCTATCCGATGGGATGGGCCCAATCTCATCCGATTTTTGCAGCAAAACCATTGAGGGCCTGACCAGTACCTGAGAGGTGAGAACCCCAGGGAAGATCAGGTGCTGTGGGTAATCACACCGCTCTTAATAACCACGTAATAACCAAAATCTTTACCATATACTTAAATATAGGTTCACACTCACCCAATCCACGGCAGCAGCAGATAGAGCAAAAACGAATCAGCACTCAAGTTCAAGTGAAACAAAGATGAAGTGTATTTACAATACAGGCATGTTAAAGTAACAGTGCAGACAGCTGTCCCAACAGCTGTTTCAACCGGGGTGTCCCGGTTTTCATCAGGGGTGTATACAGTATACATACAGTATACTTACCAGGGAAAAGTATATAACCTATTTAGGTCAGTATCTACCTTATATACTAAGGATACCAATATACCTCTAGATCTCACCAATTTGTAAATGTATACAAAATATCAACCATTAAAATATAGCCTCAATCAAAGCATATCTGTGAGTGTAACCAAAACTATATCTTATAAATGATTTATTAAAAAAATATATATATTCAAAAAATTCAAAAACTTTTTTAACATGAGTGCCCCAAAACCACTTTCTCCTAACAAAAATTTTCGAGATGTAATACTGTAACGTACAAAGGTCTGCTTATAGGTAATGTATATGGGACTTTACAATAACATAATGCAATGTGTCTTCTTTAATCTAGGCCAGTTTATGAAAGAGCCAGAAGTAAGTGTCTATGACGTAAGGCCTGGAACTGATCCTCATAAACCTGTAGCTACAATGAATGTAAAAGGACACAAGCTCATGGTTACAAGGTTTGTATAAATATCTATATCATTTATGTGGGGGAAAACAAAACAGTGTGGCATTCTCATTCACCTTTCAGCTTTTGAAGTGGGTGACACAATTCAGTGTTTATAGAGGTTTTAATTATGTTTATAAATCAAAATATCAACTGATATCTTTTGTGTCTATAGATTCTTATATGAACCAGTCCAGACCTTAGACCTCTCCAGACCTTAGACCTCTCTTTCATTTCTCCATTTAGAGGTCAAGGATTTTCAATTGGCTACTATCATTCACCAATTAAATTTGTAAAAATTACAAAGGCCCCAAATATACCACCCTATCCTATGTCCCGATCAGACAGATTTAAATCACCTTGTGTGTATGGCCCAGCGATGCCCGACTAGCGATAATGCGCACTCCCACATAATCGCTAGGAAGGTGGTTGATCTGCTTGTTTTCCCAACAGATCTAGTGATGATGGATGGTTTTTCATCCATCATCGCACTGTGTGTACACCGCCGTGCTGAAAATTTTTGTTTGCCCTGCGGATCACCCTGCTGCTTCGCCCTGCTCACCCGCCTGCTTCATTCTCAGCAAACCCATATAGGCCAGCAATGTGTATATTATTGGCACCACTTCCTACCAGGTGTTAAAATGAGCCGGAATGGTGAAAGTGAGCCAGTTCCATTTTGGAGATGGAACAGTTCAGCGGTGGTAAAGACGGGTGTCTCACTCAGAGCAGGCTCGTCTGTCCATGGCAGGGCTATTTGAAATGGCGCACCAACTTGCGAGCCAATTGGAGTTTGTGGCCCAGCAGCCAAACTGGAGCCACTGCTACCTGATTGACTGCCATGTCCAGGGCTCAAATTGGCTCGCAAGCCGGTGTGTCATTTAAAATAGCCGCAGATGGATGGACCTGCTCTGAGACAGCTGGGTTTCCCACTGCTCTGCTTGGCTGTCTCCTTTACCACACAGTGCAGTGTACACAGTAACTCCTCATGGCACTGAGCATGTAACCACTGGCAAAGACCAAGAAAACCCTAGCAATGAGCATGTAAGTAAGCAACACTTATGTGGCATAACATGTAATGGGCATTATGGTGTGTGGTATATTGTGTAATGGGCATTATGCTGTGCATAGTCCCCTGTCGCACATAGCCATGCCTTCAATTTTTCACAGGCCAGCAATCTATATGTTACCGCCGCCAATGCCCCAAATGTATATTTTGTTATATGGCGGTAACGTATACATTGCTGGTGCAAGTGAATGGATTTCTCCCTACGTGCATGGCTGCAAATGAAATTGGTGCCGTGCACATGGGCAGGATTTTGCCCAGTCGCAGCGGCGTGGGGCGGGGTTTACCTGATCGCTGGGCTTTGAATATACACAGCCCAGCAATCAGTTGTGAATCAGACCTCAAGAACAATAATGCACTGAATAAAATGGCCCCTGCTCCCATTGGAATTCAAACTCAGTCCATTATGTAAATTCCCCTTTATAATGAAAGCTTTTCAGCAAAGTCTTTGGCCTACTGAAAACCTCTTGCTATTTGGGGAAAATAGCTTAGTGTGTACGCCATAGTTGCCTACCCTCCTGCATTCTGCAGGAGACTCCCTGAAATAACAGCAATCTCCCTCTCTCCCTCATTAGTCCAGCAATCTCCCTCATTTCACCTACCACACATTACACTGTTACATTTTTTGGGGGAAAAAATGAGATATATACATTTACATTGTATCATCACCACCATTTCCCAGCACTTTACCAAGTATAGTATCTCTTACTAACTTCTTTGGGGCTCATCTACATGTGGATATGTCATTTTAAAAGATTCCTCTCAGATGTAGCAGTACGCACTCAAGCATCTAGGTGCCATGTTCACAATCTCTTTTCACAATCTCTCCATATATGGAAATATACACGCCCTTTGGGAGGAGCATGACACGCTCCCTCAGTGGGGCGCTTTGCAAAATTCTACTACCAACTATAATCTCCCTAAAACTAGTTTTCAAAAGTAGGCAAGTATGGTGTACGCACTGCTTTAGTGATAGAGATATCTATTTGGCAAATTCTTTTGAAATCAAAATATCTTAGTGTGTATGGGCCTTTATTAGTTAATGTGCAAGGCAACCTAACTGATCTTGCTGTTTCTTTATGCAGAGGTGTACAAAAAGACTACCATTTAAACACGGTGCAAGGAACCAACGTAACCTGCTGGTTTGTACACAACAGTGGAAAAGGTTTCATCGATGGACATTATAAAGACTATATAGTACCTCAGCTCTACAGCACTTTAAAACACCCTTGAAAATTGTTGCACGATCTATGGGCTAAATAGATAAATGTGTCAAAAATTGTGCTTAAAACATAAATACAGTATATAATAAAAATATGGACTTTTTTCAGTTCAGTCAATTCTTATTTTATCTAGCATGGTTTAGATACTATTAATGGCATGAGTGGGGGTATAGGTAAAAACCGGAACAGGACAAGGGGGGTGTGCTGTCCGGGGGGCTGCCTGTGACACCTGTCACCAGGGAGAGGTGAGGGGGAGAATAAAGCCTCCCTGTATGGTCCGCGCATGTAGCCAAAACCGGACCACATGGGGAGCCCCCCCCCGGACAAGACATTCCCCAGACAGGACACCCCGGTACTGGACACTTCAAGATTCAGATTTTGATGTCCGGTCAGGCGGTCCAGGGTCTAGTCCGAGTCCGGTCTTTACATAGTCTCTATGAATGGCAAGCACACAGAAAACACCCCATAATTTATAATTGTATTATTGGCTTTGGTATACAGAAAGGTAACTTTCAGATATGAATTGACAAATAGCATTACATCCTTTGGTCTCACTGGTCTTCCAACATGTCTGGTAAGCTGTACAGTGATCATGGATCAATATATCAGAAATATATACATTTAAATGGAATCATCAGTGACATTTCCCTGCATTGGTTATAAAGCACAATGGGGCAGATGTATTAAACCTTAATAAGAGATAAATGCAAGGGTAATAAGGAGAGATAAACGTCCAGCCAATCACCTGCTAACTGCCATGTTACAGGCTGTGTTTGAAAAAAGTCAGTAAGGAGCTGATTGGCTGGAGGTTTATCTCTCCTTATCACCCTTGCATTTATCTCTTGTTAAGGCTTAATCATAGGCGTGCACAGCACATTTTATTAGGGGGTGCACAGTCAAAGGAGTGTGCATAGCTCCACCTATTGGGCGTGTCTAACACCGCCAATCAGGCGTGTCTTCCATCATCTATTGGCACTCGCTACAATATAGAAAGTCTCTTAGCCGCACCATAATCTCCTGCCTATTTCAGTTTTAATCTTCTAATTACTCTGTGTAACAGTACATGCAAATACAGTCATAAACATATATGGATGACACAGGTATTTAGTGATATGACAATGGTCTAGTTCAATTAACAATGCAAACACACATATAATTGATTGATGGGCGCTTCTTTAAATGGAATACAGTTCTAAAAAGCAAAAGTCTTTGGTTAAGGGTATTGCTGGTATTGTTAGCAGCAGAGGTGTTCATAAGGGTGGGGCACAGCATTAGGGGGTGCCTGTGCACCCCTAACACTCAATGTGCGCACACCTATGGGCTTAATACATCTGCCCCAATGATCCCTATGGCTACATTCATTCAAATAAGGTTTGTTATGGCCACTTATGTGGAACCACTTGTAAAACACATTTAGGTACTTGAGTAATATCCGGGCGCCCAATGCGATTAATTGTATGCCATAACTTAACAGATTTTGCGGTAAAATCGCGTCCATCGCATCGCGACCAAATCGCATGCGATGCGATCAACGCGATTTTCCATAGGAGTCAATGTTAAAATGGTCCTGTTCATTTCCCCACTATCCAAGTGGGCATAGAGTTGATTTTATATAGCGCAGCGAGCCCTGCGAGGGGACGCGGATTACTAAAAATGTATTCCGCGTCCCCTCATGGGGGTCGCTGTGCTCGCCACGGGCTCGGTGGCTCGCTAAACTCACCACGCTATATAAAATCAACTCTATGCCCACTTGGATAGTGGGGAAATGAACAGGACCATTTTAACATGGAATCCTATGGAAAATCGCGTCGATCGCATCGCATGCGATTTGGGCACAATGCGATGCGATCAATGCAATTTTTCCGACCCGATCAAAAATCTGGCGCCCAATTATTACACAAGTACCCATGAATACATGAACACGCCCTGACACATATCAGTGTCTTTTCTCCAACAGGTAAAGTAGATGTTACTAACTGCTTTGGGGCTCATATACATTTGGATGTAAGTCATTTAACTCCCGTATGTAGCAGTACAAGTCTATGCTTCTAGGTGCCACCTTCACAATTTTTTAAATGTAGGCTAGTATGCTGTGTAAGAAGGACAAGGAGCAAGTCTGCTAGACAGGAAGAAACACATGTCGGACCTCCAGGGTCTTTGTTAATGCCGCTAGAAATGTTGTAATATACTATAAATGCTGTAAATGATGCCTAGAATGAGTATGTTGCTATAGACCAGATTAATAGCCTGATTGCCTATAATTGGCTAGAAATTAGCAGAACCGGACCTAGAAACAGAAAGCACATAATATAAAGGTGCCTGTAAATTCAAGGAGTCAAGGAGCCCACACACGCACCGTTGCCGGCGGTGTGATGCTGTACGATGGGGTGCGCGCTCCCGCGGCACCTCATCGTACAGTACAAAAAGTATGTGCTGCACATACTTTTTGTACTAGCCTTTTCTAGCATAGCATCGCATCGCATGCACATCGTATGCACAAGGCATACGATGCGATGCTATGTGTGCTAATTAAGCCCACAACGCACGCCGGGATCGGTGCGTGTGTGGGCTCCATCAGATTGGCCAGACGATACTGTGCACAGATTGGCACTAGTGATCGCATTAGCCACTGAACAAAAGTCCTGTTCTCACATCGAGCCTACAAAGTAACAAGCCACATGGTGGAAACATCTAATTGCAACAGTAACCCATTCTAGATATATAAAAGCCTGGTCTCTGTGCCAGAAAACAGAGTGACACATTAGTAGCAGAATTCTCCAGTAAAACCAGTGCTTTTCACTCTAATATAAGAGAAAATTACACGGCATAACAAGGACCATGTGCATCCTTTAAATGCTATTTTTCTGCACCAATAATTTCTAAACTTTCTCTTTTCACACAATACATGTGTGTTTGTCTAAAGTATGTGATTTTTTTTAACCCCTCATTTCATCTTGTCTACAAATATGTGATATGGCCCTGAGTTTCAGTGAAATAAAAGAAAAACAGACAGGTCATTTTTAAATAAAAATCATATAGAAGATACACCTCGGTGTACGTCCAAAACTTGCTACCACTTCCTCCCTCTCCCTCTTCTAGTATGCTGTATATCCTGAAGTTTCTGCTGCTAGGCAACCATTCCATGTGAGGTGGTGAGTCATAGAGGGGTCGGGGCATAGTGCAAATCACAGAGTGGGCGGGTCATATTTTGGAGGCTGAGATAGATCTACATGTGCTTTAACATTATACCACACACCGTAATGCCCATTGCACATTTTAGCGAACTTTGTAATACCTATTGCACATAAAGCCACATGCCGTAATGCCAATTACACATAATGCCACACATGATGCCCATTACTTTCTATATAACAAACCCTAATGCCCATTACATACTATATAACAAACCGGGTACTTATGTAATATCTGGGCTCCCGTTTTTCTTATGAGACCGCATCCGCTCGCCACACTTCGGGCACGGTGGCTCGCTGTGCTCGCCACACTATAGAAAATCAACTCCATGCGTAGTTGGATAGTAGGGGTATGAAAAAATGGGGTGCATTTAACATGAAATCCCAGATAATACATATATACCACAAACCGTAATGCCCATTACACATTTGACACATAAGTGCCACTTACCTACATGCTCATTGCTGGGAACTTCATGCTCTTTGCCAGGAGCTTCATGCTCGATGCCAAGAGGCTTCATGCTCGTTGCCAAGGGGGTTTGAAATTGCTTGTTGCGAAGGGGGGCTGAAATTGCTCGTTGCCGAGGGAACTCTCCTTTCCTTCCCTCCCCCCACCCAGCAAGCTTAGCCAGGTATGGTACTAGTATGTTATGTGCACCTTCCAAATACAATCGAAACACCATAAAGAAGTAGTGCGCGCGGAAAAAAATCGGGTGTGGTATAAAATAAATTAGCATGGCCACACAATAGTACCCCCAATTAAAATTATGCCATAGTGTAGAACAATCCTATTCACATTACACAACACATGTAGTGACCCTTATTTACGTTAACCTCACATAGTGACCCTTATTCATGCTACAAAACACATAGTGACGCATATTCACATTACACCTCATGTAGTGACCCATATTCACGTTACACCTCACGCAGTGACCCACACCCCTGGCAGCATACACAACCATGTACCTGGGTTAAAGGCCAGATCTCCCCAGCAGCCGCAGGTCAGATCCACATGAGGAACCTGGGACAAACAGCCATGGAGCAGAGTAGATACTTGCTCCTATTCTTTCTCCTGCAGTGTAATCACCAGGGGGAGAGAAGCTGGCGGGGCTCCTTACATGACTTTCCCCTGCCGAAGGGGGCAGCACTGCTGGGTCTCGGCTAACACTGCAGTGCAGTGCCTCCTCAAATCATCAGGGCTTGGCGCGGTTGTCCCCCCCTGTAACTATGGTGCACACATACAAATACACACAGAACATACATATACACAAACGCACACACATAGAATACATACATATTTACACAACCATGCATACATGCACACACACTTAGAACACATGTATACAGTAGAACACAGATACTGTTTACACACATACATGTAGTGCACTGCACACACACTTACTGTACACTGACATCTTGAGGGGGGACCCACATCAGCTGTCATTGATGCCAGATCTGTGTAGCAGCCCTTTTCATCTTTAAATCTCTGACCCATGGTTTAAAAATCCTGCAATTCATGGGTTGGTGGTGAGGGGGCGGGGCTATGGACACGATTACATGCAAGTGCAGCATTTAGGCCCCACCCATCCCTCACCGCGAATCGCGGCAAACAGCCACAAGTGGGCGGGGCTACAGACACCAGCAGACTGACAGATGTCAGTAGTAAAGAAAAAAATATTTGCCTGGGCTAATGTCTGTGCAGCAGAGGCTGTGGCCGGGGGAGCTGAGTGGCCGGATGGGGTGCCGGGGGGGGGCCTGGTTGTAACTTTTCCCTGGCTGCAGGGAGGGAAGGGAAAAGTTACTTTCATCACCTGCAGCATGCTGGGACGGGGGGGGGTGGTGGGTGGGGCTCTGGTCTTTCCGGATGCAGTGTCACTGTCACTGTCCGGGGGGGGGGGAGGGGGGATGAGGGAAGTGGCTGATTGGAGGGCGGCGCACACTCACACAGGCTTCTTCTTAACTGTGGCTGACTGATGGGCGAGCAGGGCGGCAAAGTGCACGGCTCTGGCGACGTCTCGGCGCCCGGAGCTCGTGCTCCGCCCTTGCCAGGTAGGAAATCCATTCACAAGCACCCATTCGGATCCCCCCCAGTATGCAGCAATCACATAAGCCAAGACTTTCTTGCCATTGCTGACATCAGTGTCCCTCCTTCCCAACGGCCAGGATCCACCTGCGTTTTCAGCGGCACTCCCAGAAAACTCATCTTGTGAATGGTCTGCGGCAAAAAACCATGTGCACAGTGTAACGTGCAATTGTCTGATAATCGTCAGGGCCAGAGCACACTGGTCTGCACAGATTGCTCAGCACACAGCGCTGGAGTATCACGTGTGTCAGAGATGTTTGCTGAGCGATCTGTGCTTAACCCTTTGAGTGCCAACATCTCTTTGAGAGATATATCTGCTAAAAATGCCAGTGTCTTTACATTTGTTATATAAATTCAAATACATTGTTGTGTAAAAAAAATATTATATTTCCTATAAAAGGTGAACCCTACAGATCATTTTAATGAATAAAATAGTTTTCTTGGTAATTTTGCACACCTATTTTGACAACTTCACTTGGCACTTAGAAGTATAAGCCAGTGATTCCCAAACTTTCTAGAACCAGGGCACCCTAGAATATCAGCATTTGTTCAAGGCACCCCATGTCAAAAAGTTTCTTATGGATAAATAAACAAAAAATAAAGTAAATTGTGCTCAACTGTCACCCTCAGGTTGGTGTGTGTGTGGGGGGGGGGGGGATATAGCTGTGGTTCTTATTGTCCATACATTTTATGATTGGCAGCCACCAGCACTGGTTTTGCCTATCACTTTGAGCACAAATCATTTGTTTTGGTCATGGACCCCCAACCCAAGGCACCCTTGCAAATATCCAGAGGCACCCCAGGGTGCCTAGGCACACAGTTTGGAACCACTGAGTTAAGCACATCCCTCAGCATGGGGCACCCATCACCCTGTGTGAATGTCCCTTAAGTCTCCTCCTGTCATAGGTCACAAGACCGGTGTTACAGCATGTACGAATGCTGAAGGTGATCTTCTCAGTCCTTGCAGGCTTGCACATGTGTACGCTTGGATGTATACCAGAGAATGACTTTGTAGCAGCATTTGCATACAGTCGCAGATGGTTGACCAGCAAAATACAAAGCTGAAATCAGTCACTAAGGGCCTTATTCTAGTTCACTCTTTCTGACAAAATCCTTCTTAGATGGACAAAACCATGCTGCACTGCAGGGGGCAGCTGTAAAATGTGCATAGAGAATTAGATTTGGGTGGGGTTTCACTTCAAAGTGAGATCTATATTGCAGTGTAAAAATAAAGCAGCCAGTATTTACCCTGCACAGAAACAAAATAACTCACCCAAATCTAATTCTCTCTGCACATTTTACATCTGTCCCACGTGCAGTGCACATGGTTTTGTCCATCTAAGAAGGATTTTGTCAGAAAGAGTGAAGAGTGAACTAGAATAAGGCCCTAAGTCACCAGTGCTTAAATATGGACATCCTGAAACCCTAAATGTAGAGTTTGGGAATCACCAGGCTAATGGTTTTCTTATGGCAATGACCAGTGGGGACAGAAAGTTTCCTCCCTTCACAAGAACAAAGCACAGATTAAAACCACTCATGTGAATTTTTATAACCGAGGAAACCTCATCTACTCTGTTCCTATTCTTTTGCGTACATTAAGGTATATCCTCAACACACTGAAGCTGGGTTGACTCAGAAAGATTTATCTATCTAAAGCTGTGTACATATGTGTACAGTTGAAAAACCGCACACCGCCAGGCGAACAGTAGGTTGCCAGATCACATATAAAATTGCATATATGGGGTATCTCCTAGACAGAGAGTGGTCTGCACACCAGTTTAAAGACAAAACATCTTTATGTCACATAAAAAAGGTAAAGCACATGGCATTGCATTGGAATCATAAGACAAAAAGTAAGGTGCAGGTTACTTATCCAAAACCCATCACAGCAGTATAGTGTTACAGGGGAACCTGTCACCAGCTCCAAAGCATCAATACCCGACAGCCTGTTTCGGTGGTGCGACCACCTTCCTCAAGGGTATAAGCATAACTGACTTGCTAGCCATATATAAAGGCCCAGATGGAGCCAAAATCGGCCAAACAGCACTCACCTGTCTAATCACCTCACCTGGTATACCTGTGCCCTGGAACGCACATAAACCGCACTTCCGGTTCCGGAACCGGATCCTCAAACTATGACCATAATATACCATAAAATTAACCTGATATAGACATGTTAATCCTGTGTAATATCCCTCACAGACACTACCGCACAAGTCCGCCACTGCTCACCCCCTCCAGTGTGGACAGCGTGTCCCGACGGAATGACCGCTAGCATATAGATGCCTTCCTGCCGCTGGAGCGCATGCAGTCAGGCCGTGGAACGCACGGCCATGACACAGGTGCCGGCTTAGGCAGGGCAAAGATACAGGATGTGTAATACACCAAACAGGAACACACACATGATTTCCTGCCGCTGGAATGCCTCTAGTCAGGCCGTGGAACGCACGGCCATGACATAAGCGTCAGCTTAGGCAGTGTCAAGTGTCAATATATTAAAAGACAACTATAAATAACTGGTAAGTGCGGGATAATGGACTTAAGTATATTAACCCCAGGATAGAGGTGTTAGGGTCCTGGGTGACCTCACCGAACCTAACTCCGTTGTCACCTAGTGGAATTGGCGGACGCGTGCAGTACTAGGCTTCAGCACTAATAGCCGCGTCCGAAGGAGCCCGTTAGTCAGGCTCCAACCCCGATGCCACCTGGTCTTACGAGTGACAACGCGGCCGCCAAGGCCAGAGGTGAGCAAGGGGAAAACTAACTGAGACCCTATCGGCGAGGACCACCCAGCCCTACTGAGGAGGTGTGTGAGTGCCACACCCTAACAAAGACCCCCCTGGGGAGAAACAGTAACCAGTGGTGTAATAATACACAAACGCTGACACAATATAAACACTGACAGGTGTAACAATACACAAAGGCTGACGCAATATAAATACCGACTGGTGTAACAATACACAAAGGCTGACACAATCTGAATACCGACTGGTGTAACAATACACAAGGCTGACACAATATGAATACCGACTGGTGTAACAATACACAAAGGCTGACACAATATGAATACCGACTGAATGATAAGATAAGAGAACAGGGTAAACCCCAACTTATCTGAACCCCACAGGCAGACTGCCTGGGCGAGGATCTGCCAGGAAGAGCAACCAGGAGATGGACACTGGGACGCTGAATAAGCCAAGACAGGGACACTGCAGCCGAATGCAAACCAACGGAGACAGGAGCCTGGAACCGGGAACACTCTAGACGCTGAGTCAGGAACTATAACCGGCGTCTGAGTCTCCCGGTCCGGAAGTTTAAATAAGGCGCCTGATGGATCAGCTGCGAGCGGCGCACCCCTTCCTACCCGCGGCCGCCTGGCGTCCCCCGTCGCGTAGGCAACTGCTGCGGCAGGGGAGGAAGGGGCTGCGCCTGAGCCGCAGGAAGCACGTTGCTGTCCGGCGGAAGTGTGCGCCCAGTGACGCAGCGGCGTCCCGGCTGCTTAGCAACAGCCGGGACGCACCGCCCAGAGACTGCCGTCATAGTGACGCGGCGGCGTCCCGACTGCCCAACTACTGCCGGGACGCGCCGCCTAGAGACTGCCGGGCACGCGCTAGCATTGCCCGTGCAGTTTCTAACAGTACCCCCCCCTTGAGGAGGGGTCACCGAACCCTTCGACCCAGGTTTGGACGGAAAAGTTTTGAAAAATTCTGCTTTGAGCCTGGGCGCATGCAGGAATCGCTCGGGCACCCAGGACCTCTCCTCCTCCCCGAAACCCTTCCAATGGACCAAGAATTTGAGTTGACCCCGAACGATCTTGGAATCTAATATTTGTTCCACGACGAACTCTTTATGACCTTGAATGATGACAGGTTTATGGTTCTGTGCAGGCCCAGACTGAGAAGTCATCGAGCATGGTTTGAGAAGGGAACAATGAAAAACATTATTGATCCGTAATGTTCTGGGGAGCCGTAATCTGAATGCTACCGGATTGATCTGTTCCGTGATAAGAAATGGTCCGATAAACCTGGGTCCCAATTTAGGGCATCTCTGGCGTAATTTAATGTGACGAGTAGACAACCAAACCTTCTGCCCTACTCTGAAAAAACATGGCCTCCTATGTCTGTCAAAAAAGATCTTAGAGCGTGCTGAAGCCTGTCTGAGAGCAAGATGCACCTTTTGCCACGACTTCCTCAGGAGAGACACAGTAGAAGAAGGAGATCTAGAGGAAACTGTGGGAGCCAAAAAGGAGTTGCACTTGGGATGGAACCCATAATTACACAGAAAAGGCGAGCTTTTGGAAGCCACATGATAGGAGTTATTATAAGCAAATTCGGCCAATGGTACCAGCTCTGCCCAATTGCTCTGACACTTGGAAACGAAACAACGTAAATATTGCTCCAAGGCCTGATTGACCCTTTCGGTCTGTCCGTTGGACTGTGGGTGGTACCCAGACGAGAGACTGACCTGTATCCCTAAACAAGAACAAAAGTGTCTCCAAAACCTGGCCACAAACTGAGACCCCCTGTCCGAAACTATATCCACGGGAAGACCATGAAGTCTAAAAATATGGGTAATAAACAACTGTGTTAATTCTTTGGCCGTGGGAAGCTTATGCAAAGGAATAAAATGTGCCATCTTGCTAAAGCGATCGACCGAACCCAAATGGTGGTAAAGTGAGCAGATGGAGGAAGGTCGACAATGAAATTCATGGAAATATGGGACCACGGCATTTCTGGGATGAGCAAAGGAAGAAGTGTACCCACAGGTGAAATTCTGGAAGATTTATGACGAGCACAAACAGAACAACAAGAGATGAAACGAGCAACATCCTGTTTCATGGTGGGCCACCAGACTGCTCTGGACAAGTGTTCAAGGGTCTTAGTAATGCCAGGGTGTCCAGAAACTTTACTGGAATGAAAGTCCTTGAGGACCAATTCTCGCAAGTATTTGGGGACAAACAGGCGATCTTGTGGAGTCTCTTGAGGAGCTGAAGGTTGAGAAGCAAGAACACGGGAGGCCAGATCCTGGGTCAACCCAGTGAAAATCATGGAAGGTGAAACAATGGGTGCTTCTCCCAACCCGGCACTCTGACAAGTCTGAAAACTGCGAGATAGTGCGTCTGCTTTGATGTTCTTGGGGCCTGGTCTGAAAGTAATGATAAAATGAAACCTGGTAAAGAACAATGCCCACCGGGCTTGTCGCGGATTTAAACGTTTGGCCGACTCAATGTAAGCTAAGTTCTTGTGGTCGGTGATGACGGTGATGAGGTGCTTGGCACCCTCAAGCCAGTGACGCCACTCCTCAAAAGCCCACTTAATGGCCAATAACTCGCGATTTCCGACATCATAATTTTTCTCGGCTGCGGAAAACTTGCGGGAAAAGTAAGCACAAGGATGAATCTTTTGATCATTGACATTTCTTTGAGAAAGGACCGCTCCGGCCCCTATATCCGAGGCGTCGACCTTAACAAGAAAAGGAATCCTGGGGTCCGGATGAAGCAAAATGGGAGCAGAACTGAAGGCTTCTTTCAACCTGTCAAAGGATTCTACAGCACGCGGATACCAATTTTCCGGATCTACTCCCTTGCGGGTCAACTCAACAATGGGGGCGACAGAAAAAGAACGGATGAATTTACGATAATAATTGGAAAACCATAAAAACCTTTGAATAGCCTTAAGGTTGGTAGGACGAGCCCAAGACAGGATGGCCTGGACCTTACCTGGATCCATTGAAAAACCCTTGGGAGAGATGACATAGCCCAGGAAAGAGACTTGAGACACTTCGAATTCACATTTTTCGAGTTTGGCATAAAGTTGATTCTCCCGCAACTTCTGGAGGACCATACGGACATGTTGCCGATGTTCAGGAAGGGATTTGGAAAAAATTAAAATGTCATCTAGATAGACTACAGCAAATAAGCCCAGGTAAAGCCGCAGGACCTCGTTGATAAAGTCTTGGAAGACTGCAGGAGCATTGGCCAAGCCAAACGGCATTACAAGATACTCGTAATGGCCCGTGCGGGTATTAAAGGCTGTCTTCCACTCATCCCCTCTTCTAATCCTAATGAGATTATACGCCCCTCTAAGGTCAATTTTAGAGAAGACCCTCGCTTCCCGAATTTGGTCAAACAATACTGAGATGAGAGGTAAAGGGTAGGAATTCTTGATGGAAATCTTGTTCAGAGCACGATAGTCAATACAAGGACGTAAAGAACCATCCTTCTTCTCTACAAAAAAAAACCCTGCACCTACGGGAGACTTTGAGGGACGGATGAACCCCTTTTCAAGGCTCTCCTTAATGTACGAATCCATGGCCTGGGATTCAGGTCCGGAAAGGGCATATAGACGTCCCTTGGGTAACCTGGAATTGGGGATTAAGTCTATGGCACAATCAAAGGAGCGGTGAGGGGGCAACGAATCCGCTACTTTCTTAGAAAAAACATCGGCAAAGTCTCTGTACGGCAAAGGTAGGGAAGAAAGGACAGACTGGACCACACGGAGAGGTCGAGAAAGACAATGGTCAGAACAGGAGGACCCCCAACGTGTGATCTCCCCCGTGGTCCAATCTATGCTGGGGTTATGCTTCTTCAGCCATGGTAACCCCAGAACGAGTGGCGTGAGTGGACAGTGGAATAAGAAAAAAGAAATCTCTTCGGAGTGAAGAGCCCCTACCGAGAGCTGAAGAGAGGGGGAGCATGCAGTTATCCTGCTGTTAGAGAGTGACTGACCATCTAAACCACAGACCGACAACGTATTGGCCAAGAGAATGGGCTCGAGCCCCAGTGAACAGACCAACCCTTCGTCAATAAAATTGCCGGCTGCACCGCAGTCAATAAAAGCAGCGATTTCGATGGTGCGGTTACCACTAGAGACGGACACCTGAATGAGTATAGAGTCTAGGGGAGATAAACGGGATAGGCCCAGGTGAGTTCCCCCTAACTCACTTAGGCCCTGTCTTTTCCCGCCTTTAATGGGCAGACAACAGCACGGTGACCCTGGCCCCCACAGTACAGACAAAGACCCTTGAGCCTCCTACGATTCTTTTCAGCGGCAGACAAACGGGTGGCCCCAATCTGCATAGGCTCATCCCCGGCCAAGTCCGAACCCTCTCCCTGCAGAGCTGAGGGAAGTACTCCAAATTCCCTCTCTCTATGATGCTCCCGAAACCTCCGGTCCACCTTGATAGCTAGTTCCATAACTCCATCAAGGGAGGTAGGAGTAGGATAGTGGACCAGGGCATCCTTGAGGGTTTCAGAAAGGCCGATTCTGAACTGACTACGCAGCGCGGGGTCATTCCAACCTGAATCAATGGCCCACCTCCTGAACTGGGTACAATACGCTTCTGCGTTACCCCGCCCCTGCCGTAACGCTCTGAGATTAGATTCTGCAGAAGCGGCACGGTCCGGGTCATCGTACAGTACCCCCATAGCGGTAAAGAAGGCATCTACCGAGGCGAGGGCCAAGGATGCTGCAGGTAGCCCGAAAGTCCAGGTTTGTGGGTCTCCTTGCAAAAGAGAAATCACCATCCCCACCCGCTGGGTTTCAGAGCCGGAGGACACAGGGCGGAGTTTAAAGTATAACTTACACGACTCCCTAAAGTTAAAAAACTGAGACCGATCCCCAGAAAAACGGTCAGGGAGACTCAACTTGGGTTCGAGGTTTCTTGGCGAGGATAACGCCCCATGAACCCGTTCCTCTTGTGAGTTAACCCGAAGGGTTAATTCCTGGAGTTTCTGAGTAAGAGTATGCATCTGCCCCACCAGAGCGTGGCCCGCAGTTTGCTGAGCCGGATCCATGACAGCAAGAAAGTAGTCTGGGGGTGAAGTGTGTGTGGCCGGTTATAATGTTAGGGTCCTGGGTGACCTCACCGAACCTAACTCCGTTGTCACCTAGTGGAATTGGCGGACGCGTGCAGTACTAGGCTTCAGCACTAATAGCCGCGTCCGAAGGAGCCCGTTAGTCAGGCTCCAACCCCGATGCCACCTGGTCTTACGAGTGACAACGCGGCCGCCAAGGCCAGAGGTGAGCAAGGGGAAAACTAACTGAGACCCTATCGGCGAGGACCACCCGGCCCTACTGAGGAGGTGTGTGAGTGCCACACCCTAACAAAGACCCCCCTGGGGAGAAACAGTAACCAGTGGTGTAACAATACACAAACACTGACACAATATAAACACTGACAGGTGTAACAATACACAAAGGCTGACGCTAATATAAATACCGACTGGTGTAACAATACACAAAGGCTGACACAATCTGAATACCGACTGGTGTAACAATACACAAGGCTGACACAATATGAATACAGACTGGTGTAACAATACACAAAGGCTGACACAATATGAATACCGACTGAATGATAAGATAAGAGAACAGGGTAAACCCCAACTTATCTGAACCCCACAGGCAGACTGCCTGGGCGAGGATCTGCCAGGAAGAGCAACCAGGAGATGGACACTGGGACGCTGAATAAGCCAAGACAGGGACACTGCAGCCGAATGCAAACCAACGGAGGCAGGAGCCTGGAACCGGGAACACTCTAGACGCTGAGTCAGGAACTATAACCGGCGTCTGAGTGTCCCGGTCCGGAAGTTTAAATAAGGCGCCTGATGGATCAGCTGCGAGCCGCGCACCCCTTCCTACCCGCGGCCGCCTGGCGTCCCCCGTCGCCTAGGCAACCGCTGCGGCAGGGGAGGAAGGGGCTGCGCCTGAGCCGCAGGAAGCACGTTGCTGTCCGGCGGAAGTGTGCGCCCAGTGACGCGGCGGCGTCCCGGCTGCTTAGCAACAGCCGGGACGCACCGCCCAGAGACTGCCGTCATAGTGACGCGGCGGCGTCCCGACTGCCCAACTACTGCCGGGACGCGCCGCCTAGAGACTGCCGGGCACGCGCTAGCGTTGCCCGTGCAGTTTCTAACAAGAGGGCAGACATATGGCGAGTTATGAGCTGTCTGTTACCGATAATGGCACACATCATCGGCCCAAAGATGAGAATACCTTCACCTCATGATAATTGATCATCAAGATTCAAACGATGCCATAAATAATACAAATGAAAATATTTATACATGTGTACATACCACACACTAATATATAGATGTGACATTATATGCACCAAAATGCACAGTAAATGTGTTAGAGAAAAAAGAGAGAGATAAGGTACACCACTCATGTGGTACATGTTATGTCAGTCTGACACAGGAAAGGACCCAATAGCCAGTAAAGCCACCCAGTATATAGGATAGAACCATTACAGGTATAGTAAATACCTAGAAACATATCTACACAAGTAGTCCAACTACAAAAAAAAACATTATAAATTAATCTCTTCATATAAGCCCTCCGGGGCTAAGGAATTCCAATTATATATGAATTCACATTCCTTCTGTAGCAGAGTGAGGTGACAATCACCTCCTCTTTTGGGGTCTTTAATTTGAAAAAGAGGCATGAATTTGAAGTCCTTCATTGTATGGCCGACCTCAAAAAAGTGTCTGGCCACCGGTGGGGTAGTGTGGTCACGAATCGTCATCGCTTTTTTGGAGGAACGATGCATTCCTATTCGCTCCTTAAGCATCCGGATCGTTTTTCTGATATACAGGTATTTGCAAGGGCATAAGATAACGTATACCACAAACTTGCTATCACAGTTCATGCGATGTTTTAGCTTGAAATCGATGCCTGTCTTGGGATTGCAAAAAGATTCACCCGTCATCATATACTGGCAATTGACGCAGCCACTACATCTGTATGCACCACTCTTGCATCTGAGCCATGCACCTTTCTTTGGAGTCGGGCTGATGTCAGAGAACGTGATCTGGTCCTTAAAGTTGCTACTTCGTTTGTAAGCAAACATCGGAATTTCGCTACAAAAAGTGCCCATTACTGGGTCAGATTCCAGTATATGCCAGTGCTTAAGTACCACTTCCCTCAATTTAGTCGATGCTATAGAGAAGGTCGTGGAAAAATTATCCTATGGACAGCTTTATCCCTCTTGGGTTGTGTTAACAACGTCTTTCTGTCTAATAGGAGACATTTGTTGATGGCTTCTTCCACTTCCAGAACGTCATAGCCTCTAGAAATAAAATCATCACCCATCACCCTCAGCGCTCTTGGTAGTTCATTAGGGTTTGAAGTTATCCTCACAACTCGAAGTAGCTGCGAGTAAGGTAACCCTCTTTTTAATGCGGGTGGGTGAAAGCTCTCTGTCCGTAAGACGGAGTTGGTGTCAGTTGGTTTCTTATAAATTGCTGTCGACAATTTATTACGGTTAACACTCACGTCAACGTCAAGAAAGCTAACGTTAGTGGGACTACTTGTGTATGAAAACCTGATGGTGCCAGGTAATCCATTAAGGTGTTTCATAAACAAGTCCAGTTTCTTAGGGCCTCCGGTCCAAATAAAAAAAATGTCATAAATAAACCTTACATATGAAGCAATAAACAAAAAATATGCGTTATTGTTCAAAATGTGAGATGTCTCGTAGTCATACATGTACAGGTTGGCATAGGTCGGGGCCATATTCGAGCCCATGGCCGTGCCCTGTAACATTAAAAAAAATGAATTATCGAACAAAAAATAATTCTTATGTAGGATGAAATCAATTAACAACAAAAAATATTCGACCGGAGGACCCTTGTATGCTGGACTTCGGGTGACTATGCGTTTTATGGCATCAATACCTGCTATATGGCCGATGTTGGTATACAGGCTGGTGATATCACATGTAACCAACAAACAGTCAATGGGTACGGAGTCGATTTTGTCAATTCGACACAGAAAATCAGAAGTATCCTGTAGGATAATGTCAATTTCCAGAACCACCGCTTGTAGATAAAAATCCACATATTGCGATAGGTTCTGGCATAGTGAATTACGAGAAGATATAATGGGCCTTCCCGGAGGCCTATGCAGGGTTTTATGAATTTTCGGCAGTATATAAATCAATGGGGTGACTGGATACAATTGAGTTAAAAACTCACAAGTGTCTTCATCTATCCATCCATTGGTCACACCCATTGATAATATACCATCCAGTTCCTTGGAATAGGTGGACGTGGGGTCAAAACGTAGCGATTTATAGCATTGGTCATCCGCTAGTTGCCGTTTGACCTCAGCACAATAGTCACTCATATTCATGACCACCACACCCCCGTCTGCTGCACGAACTATAATTTCTTTATTTGAGTTAAGGGCTTTAATGGCCTGTCTCTCAGCAGAGGTAATGTTCGAGAAAGACATTTTTTGTTTAGACATAAAAGGTATTAAATCACGTCTAACAAGTCTAATAAAGGTGGCGATGGACGCATTAGTGCTAGGGGGGTCAAAAGAGCTCTTTTTTCTAAATACCTTTGTATTTGTGGCGGTATTAGATGACTTAGAAAAATAATCTTTTAATTTCAACTGGCGGTGGAACTTATGAAGCTCCACCTCACAGTCAAATGTTCTCTGTTTGAACGTTTGAACAAATGATAAACCCTTAGCTAAAACCTGCTCCTCCATCGGTGTTAGTGTGTGGTCAGAAATATTATAGACTATGGCTTTTTCTTGGATCGGGACGGTTGTTCCCTTGTGCCTACTCTTGCATTTCCCCCGTCTGCATTTTTTCCTCGGTTTCGGCCTCGGGAGTTGCTGGCCCCTCCTAAAAAATGGGAAATAGAGGTGGCTGAGGACTGATCTGAATCGGAGGTTTGGGACTCAATATCGGTGTAGGGTTTGTTAAACCTTCTCCTCCCTCCTGTCCTAGATTTCCAAACTCTAGCCTGATTCTGGGAGAATATCCACGGATATACTCTGACCTCTTTGTAATCTTCACGTACTTTCTTATATTTGTTTTTTTTAAACGCAAGAAGTTCTTCCCTAAAGGTATTGATGCCATCTTCTAGCTTACCTAGCCAATCTGTGCCACTATCTGATTTCATAACATCTAAACCATGGCTCTCACATTCTCCTATCTCTCTTTCTAATGTGGTTATGTCACTATTCACCTGCTGGATGACCAGCACCATCAGGTCCAGACTGCACTGATTAAGGATGTGGCACCACTGTTTACAAAAGTCCTTATTATTCCTTCCAAGGGTCGGTTGGTTTCTAATTCTAAATCCCCTGGGGATTAATTTCTCACGGTGATACTGAGACAAAGTCAATCCATGCAAATTCAATTCTACAAGCCTCTTCTTCATTTTGTACAGGTCATTATATATCTCCTGTGGGCTGTCGACATCAAACTTCAATGTTTCAGTATTTGAGAAAATAATTTTACTAATGTCCTTGTCAAGGAAGCGCTTGGTGCCAGCTAGATCATTGGCGTCTAGATCCATGATGAAAAAAAATCAAGAAAAGTGAAGAAAAACTAAAAAATCGTGAAAAACAAACAAAAAAAAAAAACGTGAAAAAAAACTCCAAAAATAATTATTTACATTCGGGTGCTGGTTTCACATAGAATAGTTGCATATATGTACAGTTGAAAAACCGCACACCGCCCGGCGAACAGTAGGGTGCCAGATCACATATAAAATTGCATATATGGGGTATCTCCTAGACAGAGAGTGGTCTGCACACCAGTTTAAAGACAAAACATATTTATGTCACATAAAAAAGGTAAAGCACATGGCATTGCATTGGAATCATAAGACAAAAAGTAAGGTGCAGGTTACTTATCCAAAACCCATCACAGCAGTATAGTGTTACAGGGGAACCTGTCACCAGGTCCAAAGCATCAATACCAGACAGCCTGTTTCGGTGGTGCGACCACCTTCCTCAAGGGTATAAGCATAACTGACTTGCTAGCCATATATAAAGGCCCAGATGGCGCCAAAATCGGCCAAACAGCACTCACCTGTCTAATCACCTCACCTGGTATACCTGTGCCCTGGAACGCACATGAACTGCACTTCCGGTTCCGGAACCGGCTCCTCAAACTATGACCAATATATACCATAAAATGAACCTGATATTGAATCTTACAAGAGAGCCCCCCAGGGCATGTTACTGAGCTTAGACACAAATAAAGCCTTTGACTCAGTGGCATGGCCGCACCTTTACACAATTTTAGAACACAGGCAGTTCGATAACTCCTTCATAGAATTAATTAGATATTTTTACACCCAACCCTCCACCTCATTGCTAATTAATGGTTGTAGAGGTACAAGCATTCAAATGTCTAGGGGCACACGCCAAGGCTGCCCATTATCACCTCTACTGTTCAATTTATGCATAGATCCTCTGTTTCGGATCTTACAAACCTGGCCAGAGTTTGAGGGAATCAAGATAGGGAACTCTGAATTAAAGCTCTCGGCTTTTGCGGACGATGTCCTATTATACATAGGTAACCCGGGGAAATCGCTGGGCAAAATTTTGAAAAAATTGGATAATTATGGAGAAATATCAGGTTACACGATAAATGTCTCTAAATCTTCGGGGCTGTTCCTGCATCCCCAGATCCACACGCCCTCCTGGGGTAGGGGTTTCCCGATCCGTTGGGAAAAGGGCAGTATCGATTATCTGGGCATACACCTCCCAAAACGTGGCGTGGATTTATATAGAATTAATATAACAGAGGCAATCCAGACGACGGTAAGGGAACTAGAGGGGTGGAAACATTTGAAACTTTCTTATGTGGGCAAGGCCAATCTCATTAAGATGGTAACTTTTCCACGCCTGCTATACCTGCTTCAAGCCCTCCCATTGTTATTGACACAGAGAGACCTGCGTCTACTGGACTCTCTATTTAGGAAATTCATTTGGGGAACAAAACGTCCCCGTATAGGATTGTACAAATTGCAACAACCAGTCTTCAATGGAGGCATTAACTTTCCGAATATTTTACACTATAATCACTCCTCCATACTCCGCTTTCTGAGGGATTGGCTGCATGGCCGGGAAGTGTACGCTAATACCAAGATTGAAGGGGAGTTTTTAACCAACTGTGGTTTGGTGGGCTTTCTTCATATGCAAGACGGGGAGGTGGACGAACAGATCCAACTCAACCCACTCCTATGGTCAACGCGCAAGGTTTGGCACATTCTCAGACACAGACTAAATCTAAATGCCCATAAATCCTTATTCTTACCCTTTATGCACAACCCAGAATTTCAGAGAGGTTTGGCCGGCCAACCATTTGGGAGCCTTCGGTCTGAGGCTTTGTCCTCCGTCAGAGCCCTAATTGACATGGACTTGAAAAAACCTATGTCCTATGACAGGGCGTCGGAGACCTTCCCAACCTTTGGAAGACACCCTCTGGCATACATGCAAGCTAAGCATTATGCATCTCAAGTGATACGCTATTTCTCAGAGGCGGACTGGGCAAATACCCTGGACACGATGCTCCTAACTGGGGTGGCCGAACGACGGGCTATATCCATTCACTACAACTTCCTCCGGCAAATCATAGACCATGACTCCATCACCACAGGCATGAGAGCTTGGACACAGGTGATGCCAGGCCTGACATGCCCGGAGCTAACAAAGGCACTGTGGCACTCCAGGAAACTGCTGCCCGCTATTCAATACCAGGAAATGTTTCTCAACATCTTCCACAAGGCTTACTTTTCCCCCCACAGACAGTTCCTCGCGGGTATGGCTCCATCGGCAGTGTGCCCGAGGTGCCAGGCCGGCGCGGCGAATCTATACCATTATTTCTGGGAATGCCCCATAATTAAATTGTTCTGGCTTCAAGTCAGGAAGTTTGCTCAGGACAACCTGGTGAATTATGTCCCTCTAACAGATCGCTGGGCTATCTTTGGCATATTGCCAGAGGACCAAAGAATAACTAGAGGGTGTAGGCGACTTTTGGTGATTGTGAGTGCAGTCGCACGTAAGGCCATTCTGCAGACATGGATCGACGCTGCCCCCCCTTCAATACAATTATTCAAGACAAAACTATTCCATGTATTTAACATGGAGTGGATTGAAGGCCTTTTAAACAAAGAACGCCACACTAAGAAACTATTTGACACATGGGAAAGCTATATAACCGTGCTCTCACTGGAAATCAGAACTAAACTCCATAACTCATTCAAGGACACCCAGTGGTATCTGATGAGACTTATCTCAGGGGACCCCCCGATAAGTTTAGACGCCTAAAAATGTGGTGTTTTTGCTAATTGAATTGACAGCCCTGGGCCATTGAGGGTTCATAGATAGGTTATATATGTTACGTGAATAAATGACAAAGATACATGTTCTGCTTAGCCAAGACCTTTATTTGTAGCGGACAATGCCAGGTCAAAGAGATAAGAGTGAACAATGACTTCATCTTGGTATGCTCATGTTACCTGTATCAAAACTGTTATACATATTTTCATTTTGTAATATTGTGACTTCCGGTGTTTCAATAAAACATGTTTAAAAAAAAAAAAAAAAAATTAACCTGATATAGACATGTTAATCCTGTGTAATATCCCTCACAGACACTACCGCACAAGTCCGCCACTGCTCACCCCCTGTGTACACACGGGGGCAATTTCAGCACATATCGCTAGCAATATAGTCGCTGAGCGTCCATATTGCCAGTAATTTCATGTGCTGTGGGAGATAAATTGCTAGGAGCACGCTCCCGCTGCCAGCCCTGCATGGTCGCAGGAGCCTGCTCCTCTGATTATGGGTAAAAATTGCTGGTCCCTGGTGCACAATGCACTGTGCACCAGCGACCAGCAATTTCTAGTCAAAATGAGGTAGAGATAGACTGAGACAGAATAGCTTGCAATTTTCGACCAAAATCGCTGGTCGCTGATGAAAATGGTACTGAGCAATATATTGCTGATAACTGATAACATTTGCTCCCAAAAGCTGGAAAACGGGCAAAAATTATTGCTCTGATAATTTGGTGAAATCAAATGGATTTAACCATTTTATATGAACATCTATTTTTCTAGTGTTTAGGAGCAAATGGTCAATTGTCATTTGCTCGCATTACCTGATTTTCGTTAGTCAGAATGATTGGACAGATAATCTTATGCCTCTTTTCCACATAAATCCTGGGTCTGACCCAAGATTTTGAACAAAATTCCAAACCGGGTCAGACCCGGGACTAGCCCCTTTCCACTAGGGCTCCGGTGATAATTACAGGTTTGAAAAAGTTTATGCTCCACATGGACGCAGTAGCCCCTGGGATTCTCAGGTGCAGTAAGCAAGTCCATCTCTGCTTTTCATGGCACTAGCCTCACCCCAAGATAGTGCCATCGCTGCAGGAAGCAGCACCCCGCCATGGATCTGCCCATATTGTAAACGGGAGCTCGGTGGGATGGCCGAGCTTAAACTGTCCCTTAATCGACATCTGTCCCAGAAACAACCTTGCAAGCTAGCCAAACTTACTGTCACAACCAGGGTTACCATGGTAATAACCCAAGCTTTAGCAGAAATGGAACATGAGTATTCTAGTGTGTTTCCAGCTTTAAAGGAACCATTATAAACTTTTTCAGATGCAGCCAATGACCATCCAAATCACACAACAGGTTAAATTGGTCACCAGACATCAATTGTGATGGTTACCCTCATCAATATTATTTAGAATCCTTTACTATCAACAGGGAATACACCCCTTAATTACCCAATACAGGATTCTATAAAAATAAACTTTTGCCTCCAAACGATCCACAGACAATACAGCTTCGGCCACACTGGGAACACATTGTCTATTCAAGACCCCCAGAGGGGAATAACCCTTCCTACCAATTATTGTACCCCCAAGTGCATATCATATATTGTAAAGGCTCACTGCATAAGGGGCAAAGGAAGGATTTAACTTAATTTAATCTATTTTTATACGACAGGCCCATTTGTCCCACTTATCTTAAATATATTAATAAAAGTTACGTTTTAAAAAAAACTTATTGACACATTTAAGAGTGCCCCACAAAGAGAGTCCTCTTTTTTCTTCTTTATTGCTACTGTTTATATTTGGACTCCACTCAGGTGATAGACACCATTTTTGAGAATTGGTCACAGGCTACCCAGGCCGTCCCCCACCACAGGTGAGATTAGGTCTCCCTTGACATCTTTCACCCTAGGTGGGTGCGGAATCCAAAAACCACACTCTTATAGTAATAAGCTTGAGGTGTGCGGACCGTCTTCTGCAGAGACGGCTCTTTCTTTTCACCCTGACAGAAAAGTGCTGTGACCTCACTAGCTTGTTCTAGGAACCGCCGCTGGCGTTCACTGACACACTGGCTGAGTAGTCTGAGTCAAATCTGTTTGTTCTCAGGCACCCAGTGAACAAGCGCAGATTCTGGACTGAGACGGTAACGGTTCTCTGTCAGCCTGTCATTGATTGGCTGAGCTGACTGAGCCGCTGACTGCAGCAAATCAACTACCTGGCTCTGATTGAACTGAAGATTGAAGAAGAGAATACTATAGTGAGCTTAGGCTCCTGGAGTGAGATGGTTCTTCACTGTCAGTGACAGTGAAGAACCGTCTCGCTCCAGGAGCCTCCGCTCATCACTGTTCAGTAATGAGAGTATGTTATGTACTTGTCTTGAAGTTATAGTCGCTTAAATAAAATCTAAACTTGATTATGAAGCATTTGTACTTGGGTCGCTGCTGCGTACCGTTCTCTCATAGTTAAACAGCTGTCTTCAGGTGTATTTTAATATAAAAGTGCCATCACTTCACTTCCATACCATTTGATGGTGGTAACCATCGGAAAGACACATAAGGAGGAGAAAACACTACCACCAGAGTTAAAAACATATGTAACCAATGAATGAAAATCCCTACTTCACTGTTCTGGACCAAGGGGGGTATTGTATAGCGCTGCTACCCAAAGGGTACTGAATTGTTCCACACGTGATGTCAAATAAATGATTCCTTCAGACGGGAAGATTTCTTCCGACCACACATCCTGTGTTAGGTGGCTGCTAATCTTCTCTCTAGAGGCAATGTTGCACCGTCTCCGATATGTGTACTGGGAAAAGGGGGGTGAGAAAAAAAGCGCTCTATAGCGTAGTAGGTGGATCTTCCATGAAATATAATATAAATAATGTGCGTACCGTTTTGCAATAGTTTTAGTGCATATCAATAAATGATGTTGTGGTATCCTGTTGCTGCGGGTTACCAGGGGACTGCCTGGATAAATTCAGATAGCCTCTTCGGGCAGTTATCCCACAATATCAACCAAGGGTCCAACCTTAAAAAAGTGTCCCACAGTGGTGAAAGAAGAAAAAACTCCAGTTGGAATTTTTTGGAGTTTTATTTAAAGCAGGGCTGGGCAACACCGGCCCTCCAGATGTTAATGAACTACACATCCCAGCATGCCTTGCATCAGTTTCAGCATGGCCACATAGCAAAACTAATGCAAAGCATCCTGGGATGTGTAGTTCATTAACATCTGGAGGGCCGGTGTTGCCCAGCCCTGATTTAAAGTGAACATTAGGGACTCGAGGATGTCCGTGCATTGCCAGATAGCTGACAGTGAGCCGTTTAGAAGAACCAGATCTTTTCTGTGAGCTGATCTGTTAAGAGCCGCTCACAGAAAAGAGCCGAGTTGCCCATCTCTAAGTAAGCCTGCTCACAAGCTAGTCTGCTAACTTGTGATTGCCTTTGTTTGTGCATGTGTCAGGATGTATGGATGGTATAATGCCTCACAGCTCTGAGGTCATGGGTTCAACTCCCACCATGGCCCTAACAAAGTTTGTATATATTCTGGCCGTATTTGGGTGGGATTCCTCTGGGTACTCTGGTTTCCTCCCACAGTCCAAAAATATACTGGTAGGTTATTTGGCTTCCAACAAAATTAACCCTAAAATGAATGTGTGTGCGTGTACATGTGGTAGGGAATATAGAGTGTAAGCTCCACTGGGGCAGGTACTGATGTGAATGTTCAACTATTCTCTGTAAAGCGCTGTGGAATATGTGAGCACTATATAAGAAACTGTTAATAAATAAATAATAAATGTGTGAGTAAGAGATGTAGTTTTACTCACTGCCAACAGATGGCAGTGTTTCAGAGAGACACCAGCGATGGGTTGTGGCAATTTAATGACTATGATGATTGCCCTAAGACAGGGATTCTCAAACTCTGTCCTTAGAACCCCACACAGTTCATGATTTTCAGGTCACCCGATAAGTACATTCATTACACATTGACACATTTAAAAAAAGATCCACAGGTGGAGCTAATTATTTCACTTGTGATTCTGTGAGGAGATCTGCAAAACATGCACTGCTTGGGGTCCTGAGGACAGAGTTTGAGAACATGTGCCTTAAACCATTGAGGATGTATGGGCTTCCCAAACTAGAGGTTATGTTGTACTTTTGATACAATTGTACATTCCTGAACAGGTTCTTCATACTGTACTTTTTTAGCCAAAACCCAACATTTATTATTACCAGTTGTAAAATGGTGCATAGTAGTAGTAGTGGGCAATAAGCATGTCACTCTGGATGAAATGAAGTACACGTCTGTTTATGAGCTAAGGGAAACACACACACCACACACACCACAGTCCAGAAGGCCCACGAAGTAGGTACTCCCACAAATACAGATATTGATACACCGGGCTTCTCTATGCTTGCAAATTTACTACATACCACAGCGATACAAACTCTTTTTTTACATGACAGTGGGTTAACGGTCAACATTTTGGTCTATAGCAAGACCTTTGTTAATACCCCCTCTCCTGCCTCCATCATTGTGATTGATGTGCACACTGATGGAGGCAGGAGAGGGGGTCTTGACAAAGGTCTTGCTATAGACCGAAACATTGACCGTTAACCCACTGTCATGTAAAAAAAAGAGTTTGTATCGCTGTGGTACCTATTAAATTTGTAAGCATAGAGAAGACTGCTTGTAAAACAGTAGGAAAGAATTTCACTCAGTGACTGGAAAACCCTGAAATGTAATTTTTTTTTTTTTACAGACTATTTTGTATAAAACTATTTTATTATAGGGTATCCAGAAACAAACAAAAAATAATAATGTCACTTCCATTATTTGGGAAAGGAATAGATTTTAATACAAACTGTAGAAATATCCAAGCTGGGACTTGCAGTGAATCCTCCTCAGTGAGATAAATATAAACATTTAGAGTCCATGAAAACCCTGACACAGTAGAGTTTTGTATCTTTCCAGCAGATAATTCATGGGCGCTGTGATCATGCCACCTTGGAGAAATCCTCATAAGGGAGACCTTCCACCTTCTGACCTTTCAATGGACCCTGGAAAGAAGACCAATCAAAAAACATTACAAAGTAACCTGGAAATGTGAAATTTCACTATACAATATAGGATACTGTTACAGATCCGGACTCATGTGCGACTGTTCTCGGTTCTCATTTTCTCAAACAGGAATCTGTATATTGAAGAAAATTACATCTGTACTATTAAGAGAACTTATTCTAATGTACGTCTGGGTCACCCTTGTATAGTATAACATGAATACGGTCATGTCAGTGATATTTAGTTGAAAGGACAATGCTGAATATAATAAATATTCACACCCTTAATGTAAATATGACCACAAGCAGATCTGACCAAAAGGATTCTATGGTATGTGGACAACACCAGCAGAAGTAGTATGGCACAGTGTAGATTTGTGAATGACAAAAGGAGCTTGGTTATGTCTGAAGTGAACTTGATCTCAGTTGTACATGTGAAAATTCTATGTTCTGACTGGACACAGTTACAATTTGCTGAAGTAGCATCATCGGATTGTGATCATACACAGAATAGCCCTTCACTCCAGACAAGAGAAGTCTTGTAACCTATAACCAGATCCTTACAAATAGACAATTCTTGTGTAAAAAGTACTATCAGACTTTTTTTTTTTTTTTGGTTAATGGATTTTCATTAAAAATTATATTTACAGCCACCGGGGCGAATATGTTTTATACTTACTGAGTCAATTATTATTGTAGCAGAAAACCTTTTCTCGTTTATACAATCCAGGATGCCAAAGGTTCCTTTGTTCTGTCCATTTAAAACCAGAATTTTCTTCCCTGGTAAATAAAAAAATAGTTACACAAAATTCTTTACGTTTCTTGGTGACAGAATATCTGACATAAATGTGGGTGAAAATCTGGGATCCAGTGACCACCAAGCAGTATGGTTCAAAATAAGGACAGAGACTGACTCATCGCACACAAAAACAAAAGGTGTTAGATTTTAGGAAGGCAGATTTTAGGAAGGCTGATTTTGTAGAGATGGGAAACTCTGTAAGGGATTCTTTGGCAGAGTGGAGGAACTTGGAAGGAGTGCAGGATAAGTGGGAAAAATTAAAAAGTGCAATTTTAAAAGCAACAGAACTTTGTGTCAAAAGAGTTAGGAAAAACACAAGAAAAAGAAAGCCGTTGTGGTTTGCAAAAGAAGTAGCAAGTATTGTGAAAGCAAAAAAGTTGGCCTTTAAGAAATTTAAGCAGAGGCAGAAGAATGAGGACAAAGAGGTGTATCTTGTTAGACAGAAGGAGGCTAAGAAGGTAATCAGATGTGCAAAAGCACAGGCTGAAGAGAAAATGGCCCAGTCAGTGGGTAAAGGGGGGAAAACTTTTTTTAGGTATATAAGTGAAAGGAGAAAAACAAAAAGTGGAATAATTAGACTGAAGACAGAGTGGAAGTTTTCTTGAGGGGGACAATGTAATAGCAGATAATATTAATAATTATTTCTGCTCAGTATTCACTGCTGAAAGAGAGGGGAAGGGGCCACAGTTAAGTTGCAAGTATAGTCAGAAAACTGAGGGAGAGACAAGTACATTTACAGAGGAGAAAGTCCTCACAGAACTCTCAAAACTGAAAGTGGATAAATCAATGGGGCCAGATGGGATACATCCAAGGATACTAAAAGAGCTTAAAGGGGAGCTGGTAAAACCAATAACAGAATTATTCAACCAGTCACTAGCTACTGGAGTAATCCCAGAGGACTGGAAAACCGCGAATGTAGTCCCACTGCACAAAAGTGGAAGCAAGGAAGAGGTAAGCAACTATCGACCAGTGAGTAGTAGGGAAATTGATGGAAACACTCTTAAAACAAAGAGTTGTAGAATATCTCAAAACCAGCAATTTACAGGATCCAAAACAGCATGGGTTTACTGGGGGAAGATCATGTCAAACAAATCTTATTCACTTTTTTGACTGGGTGACTAAAGTAATAGATCAAGGTGGGGCTGTAGATGTAGCTTATATAGACTTTAGTAAAGCTTTTGACACTGTCCCACATCGCAGACTGTTAAATAAACTTGAAAGCTTGGGATTGGATTCTAAGATAGTTGAATGGATAAGAGTGTGGTTGCAGGACAGAAAACAGAGCGTTGTAGTAAACGGAGTACAGTCAAAGGAGGGAAAGGTTACAAGTGGAGTACCCCAGGGATCTGTACTTGGACCGGTGCTTTTTAATATCTTTATTGGTGATATAGCAAATGGAATTGAGGGTAAAATGTGCCTTATTGCAGATGACACAAAGGTATGCAATAGGGTAGACACACCAGGAGGGGTAAAACAAATGATTGAGGATCTAGGTAGATTAGAGAAATGGTCAAGAGAATGGCAACTACAGTTTAATGCCAACAAATGCAAAATCATGCACTTGGGTCTCAGAAATCCAAAGACTCAATATAGTATAAATGGCACTATAATGGAAACTACTGAGGAAGAGAGGGATCTAGGTGTCACTATTTCAGGGGACTTAAAAGCAGGTAGGCAACGTAACAAAGCAATGAAGAAGGCAAGTCAGATGCTTGGTTGCATAGGGAGAGGTATCAGCAGTAGAAAGAAAGAAGTAATAATGCCACTGTATAGGTCATAGGTACGACCTCACCTAGAGTATTGTGTTCAGTTCTGGAGGCCATATCTCCAGAAGGATATAAATACATTAGAGACTGTACAAAGAAGAGCAACTAAAGTGGTGCATGGCCTACATCACAAAACGTACCAGGAAAGACTAAAAGATCTTAATATGTATACTTTAGAGCAGAGAAGGGAAATGGGGGACATGATAGAAACTTTCAAATATATCAAGGGTTTTAACAAGGTGCAGGTGGGAGACATTCTTCACAGGAAGAGGAGCAACAAAACACGAGAACATGCACTGAAACTAGAGGGAGAAAGATTCAGGAAAATGTGAGGAAGAATTTTTTCACAGAAAGAGTAGTAGATAAGTGGAATAGCCTACCATCAGAGGTGGTAGACGCAAATACAGTAGTACAATTTAAACATGCTTGGGATAAGCATATTGATATCCTTACAAAAAATAAGCATCAAATATGGTTTGAGGTAACATGTTTAAAAAAAGGGGCAGACTAGATGGGCCAAGTGGTTCTTATCTGCCATCAAATTCTATGTTTCTTTGGGATGGGGGCACAGAACAACACGATTAGTAAAAAACAGAGGGATTCTGAAATGAGCACTATGATGTAACAGGTACAAGTAAAAACACAATCACATACAACCAACAAACATGTCTAACACACTAACAGAACATTTTCGCACATAAAACCAGGATTCTGGTATACAATATCATTAATGAATATATTAAACAAGGTGGATCCCAATATTGAACCTTGCCCCAGCTGGAATGTATGCCATTTTCCACCACTCTCTGTCCCCGATTGTGCAACCAGTTCACCTGCTTACTGCCATGTTACAGCCTGTATTTGAAAAAAGTCAGTAAGGAGCTGATTAGCTGGATGTTTATCTCTCCTTATCACCCTTGCATTTACCTCGTTACCTCTTGCCCCATTATCTCCTAACCCTAAATTATCTAGTTTCATTAATGACCTTTTATGAGGCAATGTGTCAAAAGCTTTAGCGAAACAAAGCAGTATCACAGCAACAGATTTTCCAAAATCCAGCCCCCTACTGACTTCCTCATAGAAACTAATTAAATTAGTTGGACATGATCTTTATTTAACGAACCCATGCTGAGCCTTACTTATCACTTTCTCCTGTTTGAAGAAATTTTGGATACAATCTCTTATTATTCCTTCTTATATTTTACACACAATGGATGTAAGCCTGAGCGGTCTATAATTTACCTGGTTTAAACTTTGCATTTCTTTTTTTTTCCTGGTCATTTCCTCAAATGTACAAACGATCAAACAGGCATCCCTGAGCATGTGACACCACAGCACTAAGAGTGTCCTTTGTATAAAACACCTCCAAACAATCACCATACCCTCCAACATGACCCATTCCATTAGGTACAAAATGCACTGTTTCAGCATTTTGTACCTAATGTTTCTTAATTAATAATTGCATTCACCTGTGGTGAACTAGTTCAGTGATGATAATGGTGTTCCAGCAAAGGTGAACGCAAACCTAAATTAAGGAAGAATTCCAGAAGCAGAGCATTTTGTACCTAACGTAATGGGTCATGTTGGTGGGTATGAATCACATACTATAGAAATAGCCTTACCTGGTGCTGGAATAACAGTTTCTAGATGCGTCTGATCCAACTTCAATTTGTCACCTGAATCAACAAGTTTCACAATTGCTGTGTATCGGTCAATGACTTCCTACAACAAAAGTTACATGGGATTGATTTTTGTATACCATACAAATGTTTTTATCTGTATACTAGTAGCTGCCCAAGACAGACCTGAATGAGGTAAAATACAGTCTACCATCCTTTTATCTATCTGACCCAGCTGATTCGTCTTCAGCAGTTTAAAAGACCATCTCCACTTCAACCTCATGTGATATGTCATAGAACATCTATTACAGTGGTCTCCAACCTTTTTTGGGTCGGGAGCTACTTGCGACAAAATAAACCGCCTGAAGAGCTACTAAAGTAAAAAAAATTAAAAAATCTGCATAATATCCAAAAAAATGCCCTTTACACATAATGCCACAAACCGTAATGCCCCTGACACATTATGCCACACACTGCAATGCCCCAGACACAATGTGCCACACACTGCAATGTCCAATATGTCACAAACATACCTCCCAATACTGGAGGCAGAGGAGAAGAGACATCTGCGCATGCCGAAGGCACGTGCCAAAAATTAGAGGGTTCAGCTACTACCGTGGAACTCCTGCGAGGCTACATCCCCCAATTTTTTCCGCTATGGGGGCATGGTCAGCTCTCTAAGAGCTGTAGCCACATGGGGTGCGGCCATGGAAAATGGGGATGTGAAACACATATGCCCTCAATAGTGCAGTGCCAGATACACATGACCCAAATAGTGCAGTCCGTGATACCCATTATAAATATGCCCCGCACCGTGATGCTCCATTATACAAATGCCCCACACCGTGATACTCCATTATACATATGCCACACCGTGATGCCCATTATACATATGCCCCACACCGTGATGCTCCATTATACATATGCCACAATGTGAGGCTCCATTATACAAATGCCCCACAGCGTGATGCTCCATTATACATATGCCACACGCACACGATGCCCATTATACATATGCTTAACAACGTGATACTCCGTTATACAAATGCCCCACAGCGTGATACTCCATTATACATATGCCCCACACTCTGTGATGCACCATTATCTATATGTCCCATACCGTGATGCTGCATTATACATATGACACACACCGTGATGCTCCATTATACATATGACACACACCGTGAAGCTCCATTATACAAATGCCCCACAGCGTGATGCTCCATTATACATATGCCACACAGACACGATGCCCATTATACATATGCCCAACAACGTGATTCTCCGTTATACAAATGCCCCACAGCATGATACTCCATTATACATATGCCACACACATGATGCCACACACATGATGCCCATTATACAAATGCCCCACAGCGTGAAGCTCATTATTAATGAGCATCAAGGTGTGGGGCATTTGTATAATGGGCAACATGTGTGTGGCATCATGTGTGTGGCATATGCCCCACACACCTTGATGATTATTAATTAATGAGCATTAAGGTGTGGGGCATATGTTTAATGGGCATCATTTGTGTGGCATATGTTTAATGACTCATTAAACATATGCCACACACATGATGCCCATTATACCTCAAGCAGTGAAAGTAGAATGCAGGCTGGAGTCACCCCTAATGTATTGCGCACACACAGTTTAAAAAAAGATTTTTACCTAACGCAGGAGTTGAGCAGGGCTGTGGCGTCGATAAGAAAGTGCGGCATGTTGCGCGAATTCTATACACTGGGGACGTCAGGAGGTCACTTCCGACAAGTGAGGAACGCGACATGAAGTCACTTTCTGACCTCCTGCCGCCAAGCGAGGATGCACTACGCGGCAGGAGGTCACTGCCGCAAAGTCAGGTAGAGAAACGCGGCATTAAGTCCCTTTTTGACCTCCTGCCGCCAAGCAAGGAACCGCTATGCGGCAGGAGGTCACTGACAGCCCTGAAACATGCCGAGCTACTGGAAATCACCCGGCGAGCGACGGGTTGGCGAACGCTGATCTATTACAATCTATAGCACCATTTTGCATCTAGGCATGTATATTTATCATTATACATGAATACAGTTACTTAAGTTTTCAAAGTACCAAGTTACTCTTTGTATTCTCCATCTTTCCTCACTATACTAAACTATTGGCAATTTACAGAATACTCACTAATACAATAAAAAAATCTAGTCAGCGATAATTACCTTTATCACAGCTTTTTTCTTGAAATATTTTTCCCCCAACTTCTTCGTTATAATTTTAACAACAATCTCCTACATATAAAAAACAATATTATAATAGGCAAGTAATTGCAATTCATGTTACTAGCAGTGTTGTCATTAGATGTCTGAATCAATGGGCATCAGATACATTTTAGAAGCTAAGCGCAGTTCTGGCTGGATATTAATACGTATGGCTTTAGAGAACACATATACAGAGCTTTTACCCTTTGCGCATTCGCGAACGCCTTCGGTGAGCATCACACTCGCCAAGGTGTTCGCAATGTGAGGGGAGGGAAGGGGGCTGGAGCAGGGAAACGTCAAGTGTTTTTATGGGCGTTCCCATTGAGAATGCAGGCGTGGCGATGCCTGCTTGGGACCGGTGGCTGGATTCACACGACGTTCGTGCCCACCCCCAATTCGGCAATCTGAGGTCATCTCTAAAGTATGGACTTACTTTTCAGAGAGAAGGCTGAAGAAATCATTTGATGGTCAGCAACCATCAAATGCTTTCTCTTCCTTTCAGCTGCATGCTGGTGGATGTGTTCGCGACCATATCCCCTCCCATGCTAGCGACAGGATTCAGGTGCATGGGGGGTTGGGCATTCGGTTGGGCAGCATTTACTAAACCAGACCCTATATAGCACTTCAAATCCTGAATAGTGTAGTAGTGAATACGCTTACTCACAGGCTGCAGCCAATAGTCTGTGCGCTCCGTTTTCTTTTTATGCGCCTCCATCTAACAAAACAAAAGTAAAAGCTGTTCTGGATTTATTTCAGACAAATCATGAACAAAATAAAAGGAATCAATTTTTGACTTCTAAACATCTATAATCTACTACCATTTTTATAGCTTTTTTTTTTTACTTAGACCAACAAATATTTTTGCCTACATAATAGATTGGAACAGTCTGTCACTTTAGCCATGTAAAAGGATGGAAACAAACCAAGTCCCACCTCCATTATTTCATCAAGTGCTGACTTCTTCTTCTTCTCTTTGGTTTGGCTCTGAGTGGGATCCTTCCTCTTTACTGGCCCGGACATGGCAGCAGACTTTAGTGCATTGGGAGCAAGTGAACTAGTGGAGAAGGAAAGATTAGAATGGAGTGTAAATCAGCATGCCACATACATCGCATTGCAATACACGCAGTCCTGGACCCAGCATCTGCAAGACCTCACCTGGACTTTGATGAAGTTGGCATTGATGTACTTGCACCTTTGCCCAAATTAAATGCAACTACAGAGAACAAAAAAAGTGAGGAAATAATCAGTTTATGTTTACAATACATGTCATGACACACAGGGTGTATTCCTTTAATATATTTCTTGGACATCATGACTAAACCTGATGACAGCAGGCAAGCATGCATGAGCCACTTCTTTTCTGTATTCATTCATAGCAAGTATGAAGTAATTAGGTATGTACATAGGCTGCATAGAAATCATACCTTTCTCTTCCTCATTTTCTCTGCTTAATTCTGTGTAGACAGGAGTGTCCTGTAAATTAGAAACATGCATACATATTAGAATAAATTATTTATATAGCAGCATAGAGGTTCAACAGCACTTAACCCTTTGTGGCACAATTAATAAAAAAAACAGTAATAGACAGTACTGAATATCAAAGGCAGAATGGACCCTGTTGCTGATGCACAGCGCTCAGTCACTGACCCACAGGCAACAGCCATACTGGGACGGATCCCAAGGAACAGGAAGGGACGGGGCGGACAGCTGCGGAGATCAACCATGGGGTCAGTGACTGGTACATGGGACAGGTGCCTTCACCCCGCAGCCATCTGTGCCAACAAGGTCTGAGCATTTGCCCTCCTGCCCGACCGCCCCCTGCCTACATCAGCTGCCCCTCCCCATCTGCTCCCCGGCTCTCACTGAGTGGCGGGATATAACTGTCAGACTGTCAGCACCCGGCATCTGTATTACCCTCGGCCGGATGTCCCCTTGGTGTGAAAGCTGATAGCGGCCCCTGTGCTCAGTGCACAAAGTAGGGCACCAACAGGGTTGGGATCCGTCTATCCCGGACACGTGGGAGAGAGAGAGCGTGATCACCCCTTCTGTATCAGTCCCTGATCCGTAGAAAGAAATGCTCACAAAAAGGTTTCTAGCGGTCCAAGAAGTTCACATAAGTGACAGCTTACTGAAATAGCATGTAATCACAGCGATTATGGTGTCGACCTCAGCTCGACGTTGGACCATAAAATAGCACCAGCCCTGTCGAATTTGACTCTACATTGGACCGCATAGGGTTAAAGTATATAAACAAATGACCAAAACAATAAAAGAGCAACTTATAAGAAAATGTAGGACAAGCACCTGGTATACAAACATTAAGGGACCGGACACTGAAATAATCATCAGGGTCACAGAAACCAAGGGTTAGGTGCCTCTTATAGTGTATGGCGTAGAAGATAGTCCAAGTAAGAAGTAAAAGCACATCAGGGCAGAGATCTTACAATCTAATGTGGAGGGGCAGACAGACAGGGGTGACACCGATGGGGTAAAAATGAGCATGGAGGAGAGGGTTGGGATGAGACATGTTGATGAAGAAGTGACTCTTGAGGCCGGTTTGAGGTTTTGTAGAGAGGTAAAGAGTCAGTTATAGAGATATAGAATTCCAGAGGCAGGAAGAACCATGGTACTAAGAGGCAACAGTGGGAGGACGTAACCAGTTGGCAGGAGAGGTGGAATGCATTGGTGGAGCAAATAGGTTGGGTAAGAGTATAAAAGCAGATAAGGTCAGCTGGAGTTGGATTCTGTAGAGGAAGGGGCAGCCAGTGTAGGTCTTGGAAAAGAAGGGAGGTGCACGTAGGATGTTTGGAGAGGAAAATGAGCCAGGAAGCAGCACTGAGGATAGACTAGTGGAGATTCGGTCTATCATTTCTCTATTGCATCCTAGAAAATGATAGACAGAATCTTTTCATTTTTAGAAGCTTTAGTAAATTTTCACCTTAGACATGTTAAAGTTTAAGTGCTGGGACTTCCAAGAAGAGATAGAGAGACAGCCGGAGAAACAAGTGAGGAGAGAGTGGGAGAGGTCAGTGGTGGAAAGGTAGATTTGAGTATCATCAGCTTAGAGATTTGGAATTAAATAAGTGAATGAGCGCACCTAAAGAGAATGTACAGAGAGAAATGGAGAGGTCCAAGAACAGAACCTTGCGGGGACACCTACTGTAGGAGGAAGTGCAGGGGAGTTGGAGTCATGAGAGGAGACAGAAGGAGCAATGAAGGAGGTATGAGGACAGCAAGGAGAGGGTAGTACTACACAAACCAATGGAGTGAAGAAACATTAAGGGGGATATTCAATCTCCGTCGAGCATCTCCCGTGGGGGAGATGCTCGACGGGCCCTATTCAATGCTGTCTTCCCCGACAGCATTGAACAGGGTTTCCTGGCAGAACGAGCCTGACATCTCTAGCTGTCGGGCTCGTTCTGCCGAGAACAGCCGGGAAGTGACGAGATGCCGGCTGCATCTCGTCACTTCCCGTTTGCAACTCGCGGCCACGCCCCCTTCTCGCCCCGCTGCAGGCGGGACATTGAATCCCGCCTGCGTGTTCTCGGTCGAGCTGACCGAGAACGGGACTGGGTCACAACGGGCGAGCAAGCTCGCCTGCCGTGACCTGAAGATTGAATATCCCCCTAAGAGGAGATAGTGGTCCACAGTGTCAAAAGAAGCAGAGACGTCAAGGACAATAAGCAGAGAATAGTGGATCTTGGATTTGGCAGCATGGAAGGTGTTGCAGATGTTCATGAGGGCAGTTTTAGTGCAGAGGAGAGGTAAAAAGCCAGACTGAAAAGGGTCAAGTGGGGAATGGGAGCAAAATAACATAGTACGGCGTTGCGGAAAATTATAGTACGACCATGTCAATAATTCAATCATGTGAAATGAGTAAGAAGCATCAGGAAAACAGAAGGGCCTTAGACACTATTTATTTTAACTCATGCTGGGGGCTGAAACACAATTTTAATATATACTTTGAAAAGAAGAATGCCAGATACCTGGAACAGTTAATCCTTTGTAATTTAAAGGCCCATACACACTAGTAGACTTTCATTTCAAAAGACTTTGACAAAATCTTTGAAAGATATATCGGTCACCAAAGTAGTGCGTACACACTGGACTGTTTTCCTCAAAGAGCAAGAGATTTTCAGGAGGCGAAAGACTTTGCTGAAAATCTTTCCAATAAAAGGCTATTTACATAATGGGCTGGGTTTGAATTCCAAGGGTGGGAGCAGCGATCATTTTAATCAGTGCATTCCTGTTCTTGGTGCCTGATTCAGAACTGATTGCTGGGCTGCGTATATTCGAAGCCCAGCAATCAGTAAAACTCCACCCCGTGCCGCCCTGACTGGGCAAAATCCCGCCCGTGTGCAGGGTAAACAATTCATTTGTAGCCGTGCACGTAGGGAGAAACATATACATTGCTGGTCTGCAAAAAGTTTAAGGGATGGCTTTGTGGGACAGGGGACAAAACACACCATAATGCCCATTACACATTATACCACATACTATAATACCCATTACACAATATGCCACACACCATTAGGCGATGGGCAGTGGGTGATAGATAGTGGGTGGCGACATCAGTGTGAGGGTGATGAGCAGTGAGTGATAGTAATGGATAGTGGGTGACAGCAGCATAAGGGTGATGGATGAGGTTGATGGGCAGTGGGTGACAGCAGCGTGGGGGTGACGGGCAGTGGGTGAATAGTGATGGATAGTGGGTGACAGCAGCGTGAGGGTGATGGGCAGTGGGTGATAGTGACGGATTGTGGGTGACGGCAGCGTGAGGGTGGCTCGGTGATGGTGACGGATAGTGTACTGGCTCGGGGGGCACATGCCATCTTGCCCCCCGACACAGTCCGCCACTGGAACTTGGGCCCCTAGGATTATGGGGCCCTAGGGCCACTGCCCATCAAGCCCTTGCATTAAGACGGCCCTGAATATACAGATGTAGCCGGCCACATCTTTGCAGGGGATGGCGATTCTATCGCCAGCCCCCACCAGTGGCCGGCTACCACCAGGGGTGTGCGCGCATGAGACGCTTGTGCGCCCTGTGGCAACGGAGCTTGGTGGGGTCCCTGCTGCCTCCCCCGCCGTCGGTCCCACTCGCCGCCACGACCCCCCCCCCTGAACTGAGCAGCGTCTCCCTGGCCTGTGCCAGCAATGTATATATTACTAGCTAATACATAATCATTGGTGCCCAGTGGTACCAATAATATATACATTGCTGGTCTGTGCCAGCAATGTATATATTACTGGCTTATTAATAACATTGGTGCCCAGTGGTGCCAGTAATATATACATTGCTGGCATGTGCCAGCAATGTATATATTACTGCATTATAAACATTATTGGTGGCCAGTGGTGCCATCAATATATACATTGCTGGCATGTGCCAGCAATGCATATATTAATGGTTTGTTAATAACATTGGTGCCCACTGGTGCCAGTAATATATACATTGCTGGCCTGTGCCAGCAATGTATATATTACTCCCTTTAAACATTGGTGGTCAGCGACTGTGTGTGCATACACAGTACACACTGTGGAGCACGGGAGGATGCAGCCAGTGAGTTGGGGGCGGGGCGTTCGGCTGGGGGCGGGGCGCTCCAGCGTGCTGTGTAGCCGGGAGGGGGAGAGGAGGATGTGCTGCCTGCAGGTCTGCAGCGTGTGACCCGGACAGCGTGGGAGCGAGGAGGGGTGAGTATGAGCAGGGGGAGGGAGCGGGCGGTCAGCTGGGCTGAAAGTCTGTCATCTTTCAGCCCAGCTGCCGTACACATTTAGCGATGATGGCTAAAAAACCAGCCATCATCGCTAGATGTGCTGGTAAAACCAGCAGACTGCCCACCTCGGTAGCGATGATGCGGGAGCGCGCATCATCGCTAGTCGGGGATCTCTGGCGATTTTCAGCTGAAAATCGTCAAGTGTGTATGGGCCTTAAGTTATATCAGAAGATTGTAGTTGAGTGAATTTGAAGCTACACCAATGTAAGAGTTTGTTTGCTGGAGTAAACACACCTGTTCTTTTTCACCTTTGCCCCTTTTAACTTGCTCCTCAATAAATTTTAGAGTCCTCTCCTCATCATCAAGATCTTGCTTCTTCTTTTTCTCTTGTTCCTGCTGCCTCTGGATGGTTTCTGGATCGCGGTCGATGTACTGAACATACCAGCCTTTTGGGGTTTCATCCACTTTACACATACCTAAGGGAACATAAAAGTAATCTTTATTATACAGCTCAATTTGAAGCAATGCAAAACACCAAAAGCAGAGAAGATCCACACTTCTAAGTGGACCAAAGAGGTTGTGGATGGATTAATGCAAAGAAACTCCACATGGAATGGGAAAAAAAAGACTACACATTTCATCCAAAACTAGTCCATATGCCAATACGAGACCAGGAGCAGTGCAAGTACTTTACCTTCTCTGCCCAGCCACTTTGTAAAGTCTGTTAGTGTCTCCCACTGTGTCGCGTTCATATGGATGTGTTCTCTGTGACTGATGTACTCATTGTAGACAATGTTATTGTGCACTCGCTTAGTTCCTTCGGGGGACACACACACAAAAAGAAACAACAGTAAACAAACATATATTGTGAATCACAGTTTTTCTTATCACTATTCAATAATCACACTAAAATATAAGAAGCATTAGACGTGGCACCATGTTCTCCGTGGTGGGCTTAAGCGTGATCAATCAGCACACATCACGGTGCACCCGCAATGCGTAATCGTGCCCCGACAGCGACGCTTAGTACTGCACATCGCCATCACTGCAGGGCATACACACGGAGCGAACAGTGCTCCATTTCTTAGCGATCTAGTCAGATAACTTAGAAATGGTCTGAAATCATCCCATGTGAATGCCCGTTTACAGTACATATACAAAGTCAATTTAATAGAAATTAGAAAAATGTTTTTGTCCAGTAATGAGAAAACAAAGCGGTACTTGTGTACCCGGCTATGCTACGTTTTCAATGTAGGCTAAGCTACGTTGTCACCATAGCCGGCGCCATGATAATACAGGAGGTAGCCGGGTGGTGTGGTTTATACTTACCCTCTTACGGGCCGAGCACCACGTCAATCCCCGCTGACTCCCCGCAATCCACAGTGACTCCCCTGCAGACGCATTCAGTCCCCCTGCTCAAGCACTCGCAGCAGACGCTGTACGTATTTCAGCGTAGTGCCGCTGGAGGCGCATCACATGGTTTCCCTGCTCCCCCAGCTGCACTATGCTAATTGCGTACAGCGTCTGTGGCGAGTGCCGGAGCAGGGGTACTGAATGCGACTGCCGGGGAGTCACTGTGGATCCCAGCGTGAGTCAGCGGGGATAAACGCAGTGCGCGCGACGGAGGAGGGTAAGTATAGACCATGAGTCCTCAAACTGCGGCCCTCCAGATGTTGTGAAACTACATATCCCAGCATGCCTTGCCACAGTTTTAACACTCCCTTATAGCAAAACTGTGGCAAGGCATGCTGGGATTTGTAGTTTCACAACATCTGGAGGGCCGCAGTTTGAGGACCCATGGTATAGACCAATCATTTTACCCCCACTATCCACGTTGGCGTGGAGAGCGCAGCGAGCCCGAAGCGTCCGCTAGCCACACTTTATAAAATCAACTCCATGCCGACGCAGATACTGGGGGTATGACGTGGATAGTGGGGATAGTAAGCATTGTGTATTTTTAGGGCTCCAGAGCCACTTACGTAGCCAGCATAGTGCTGTATTGGTATTCTCAATACACCACTACGTAAACAACATAATGGGCACCCTGATAATACACAAGTACCAACAAAGCTTATGTAATGCAATTTTTAAGTACTTGTGTCCAGACTCCTATATTTAGAATTAGCCTATACTGATAAACAGGGTTCCAGATTGTATTTTTTGTATAAGTCCAGTGCTCTGTTGGACTTGGTTTGTTTTTCCCATGTACAAATATATGAAGAATAAACATGTAGATTTTTCTATATCCAGAATTAGCATACCATATAGCATACTATAGTCATTTATTTCATGTTTTGTAAATGTTGCCATCCTCCTTGGGCGCAGTGGGGGGCCTTTGGGGAGGTTGCGGGGGCCATGCTGCATTAAGCTCCTTTTAATCTAGTAGAAATGGACTATGTAAACCGTCTATTTCAACTTTCGATTCCGACAATACGGGGGCCACACATTGGGATGGAATGCAGACAAACACAGTGCGATTTTGACTAACTTGCTATCTAGTAAAAATGGAGAGCCAAAATCGCACCATACACACTAAAGAGAGAATATTGAGAAAGAGGACGTGCCCACTAATCAACTCCTAACTGTTGTTTTTTAAACACAACTGTAAAATGTAATGCAGAGGCTCTTCATCTCTTACAGTTATATCTGTCTGAGCTTTAATACCACCACCACCCCCCCCACGACTTAAACACAGATTGGATCAAATTATCTTTTTACATGTAAAAACTATAAAACTTTGAGAAAACTTTCGTTTTACTTACCAAACCGTCTTCTCAGGAGCTCCAGAAACTCAGTGCGAAATTCACTAAAGAAAAAAAAAAAAACTAAATTTTACATGGAATGAGAATAAGCAGATTTGAGACCATACTCAGGTGAATGGTCTGTATAAAGCACCCAGTTATCAACTCTGTTCTCACACTGGATACTCACTCAGAAAAATAATCCATGAACTGCTGTGGATTCTCAGAAGCCAACAGCAGCTGTCTCTGGTGGGACTCTGACATGCAGTGACATTTGAAACCATTCTAAAAGTTAAAGGAAAAAAAACCCATATCAAAAGGTCTGTCATTTCTTTACCCACTCACTGCGCACAACGGTTATTCCAAGATCTTGACTGCGGTTGATGCCAACTGACATGTAGGAAGAGCTCCTCTTCTGTAAACTCTCTGTCCCACCCTATACCACTCATATGCTGCCCACTACCTGCATGGTGGTCTTCAAGAGCTAGTAGGCAGAAAATGGGGCTTTCTGGCAAGGGGGTGGAGCAGCTGGACTAAAGCAATATTGGTTGCTTATTTAAAACTGCATAAGTTAATATTTGTGTATAGGGCAGCGAGAATATGGTCATCAGCACTGACTCACCGCTTGTTCTTCAGAACAGTGTGTGAGAAATCACATAAAGATACAGTAAGGGGAACATATAAGACCCCCTATACATTAGAGTGACTTCTCTCTGAGAAGTCGTCCACAATCCCCCCTTAAGCCGCCCGGGACCTTGCGATCCTTTTGAATGTGGTAGATCACACGTGATCCCAAGCAAGCCTACCCGGCTAATAATTGAAGAGACTGTGCAGCTGGTGGGACTTATAGACTCCAGAGCAATGCGTACGGGACCACGCATTATATCGGACTGCTGTCATTCACTTGCAATTTGGGCTAATTTCTGTGATTGATCACAGCAATCACAGGAAAGAGCCCAACTTCCAGACAAATTGCCTAGTGTATGGGGGCCTTAACATTAAGTATTATACTTTACACAAATGGCAACATAAATATCAAAATGTATTATACACACCAGTTGCCATACTAATCTGCAAACACAGTCTATGACGGACAATAGTAACTGTCCCAGAATAGGAATTCAGTGACCATTTTATAATAAACTAGTCACATCATATAACATTCATCAAGAAACTTGATAAAGAAACTTTATCAAAAACACAAAGCTTCACTATTGGATATTTACGCTGAATACAAACTAGATAGGTTTTATTATTTTGCCAATTCAAACGGGTCAGAACAACAAAATCAAACTAGCGTCTACTCTGTACACACTGCATGTCATCTGCAACTTCCTCGGGCCGATGGAAGTCATCACTAACGAGGGCCAAGCTGTATTCTCCCACTCATCAGGATTTGGGCATGGAGGCTAGCTTAGCTTGCCACAGGTTACTATTCACATTAAATATCCATGTGGATAGGGGTCCCATATTCTGAACTTTATACCCATCCTATAAAATAAACATCTAATGCTGCGCCTCACCTCTATGTGCACCTGCAGCCATTATGAGGCACCTGACAGAGCTCCGTTTTGGCATACACACACATATACATGCAAGGGAGATTGACAGAGTCCAGACTCTAAGCAGTTTTGACAGGCTGGTACCTAGTTTATGTATGAAGTGCCAACATATTACCCAGCAACACTGTGTACAATGATGCGCAGAAGGTAATGGTGGCTCTGGCAGGAGTGCTTGGTAAGTGACATAGTTTATAAAACAGGATACATAAGGTAGGACCTAGTCTGCTATTACTTATTAGTTATACAATAATGATAGTGAGCAGGTTATTCCAGCATTACAAATACAGCAAAACGTCCCATCCATATAGATCGTTACACTGCCCCATGTCTTCTCTGTGAAGCCCTCCCCGGATGAAGCAGGTAACTGCGGGCCTGCCAAAGCTGTGGAGCTGCAAGTACGAGCGCGAAGGTGACAAGTTGTAGCGGTCCTCCTCTAGCTCACCTCGTCCCGGCACTGCTTCTGGCACATCTGGCAGTACCAGCGCAGTTTCTGAAGCCCCTTGGATTTGATGCGGTTGGCGATTGCCTTCGGACTCAGAAAATCAGACTTCCCCATGGCGGACAGAAACAACAACAACCGGCGCATGCAGCAGGAACTGGCGGAAGAGGCCGCTCACATGCGTCATCACGCAGGGACGCGGGCAAACCAGAAGAACGTCATTCATGTGCAGCGCTTGCCATACTGGTCGGACAGCCATAATTGTAACGGGTAATATAAATTAGGCTTTAATGTGTCAGTATATAATTTGTACAGGCATCTGCAATTTTATTATTAATTTGGGATCAGTTTGAAAAGATGCTTAATTGCACTCACATATTGAGAAGACAACTCCATAGGAACTGATCTGTGAGTCCCATGCATTATGCCTATACAGTGCCAGTATCCATTTAAATAGGGACACTCATAAATTATTATTACTCAGGCATACTTACAACATTTAAAACAAATGATACTTACATGCTGTGCCCTCCCTCAGAGGATGACACCTTATGAGAATAGAATACTACAACCATGAGCCACATGCCTGTTTTAGTCACATGGGTGGAATGTAGGTAAAAACCCGGTACTTGTGGATTATCACGGCTCCCATCGCATGCCATCGCATGCCATATATAGTGGCATGCGATGCGATGCGATTTTTACAGATTTTGCCGTTTTTTGTCAAAATCGTATGCAATCAATTTTTTCACTGAAAAGCATCCAAATGCATTGGAATTAGTATTAAACATGTTCAATGGCCCACAAATGGCATTTTTGAGGCTGTACCACCCCCACTATCATCGCGAACCTGAAGCGTGGCGAGCGCAGCGGTACGTGTCCTACGACCTTTTCATACCCCCGCTATCCACGTCGGCGTGGAGTTGAGAATAGAAAGTGTGGCGAGCGCAGCGAGGCGAGCGGACGTGGACACCTGTGAAGCCCGTGAGGGGACGCGGATACCTCTGAAGGTATCCGCGTCCACTCGCGGGGCTCGCTGCGCTCGCCACGCTTCGGGCTCGCTGCGCTCGCCACACTTTCTATTCTCAACTCCACGCCGACGTGGATAGTGGGGGTATGAAAAGGTCGTAGGACGCGTACCGCCTCCCTCGCGGGCTCGCTGCGTTCGCCACACTTCGGGTTCGCGTTGATAGTGGGGGTGGTACAGCCTCAAAAATGCCATTTGGGGGCCATTGAACATGTTTCATACTAATTCCAATGCATTTGGATGCTTTTCAGAGAAAAATCGTATGCGATCGTATGCGATCGCATGCGATTTTTTCGCATACGATGGCCATCGTGGGAGCCGTGATAAACCACAAGTACCAAAAACCCTACTATCGGGGTTTTACAACATTTTCAGGTCCCGCCATAGGGGTATTGCTTGGGGGGGGGAGGGGTTTACACCGGGCGTAACCACATAGTGTGCTTCTTTTTGTGACCCCTGCTGCCCTGCACCAACTCCTGCCGCCCCAGGCTGTGCCCATGCTGGACCAGTGACCACCTCCTCCCTAAAACCTTCCAGGTGCAGGGAGGAGGAGCCCAGCAGTCCCTGCAGCAGTCTGAGCACATGCCTACCAACATGACCCTCTCCAGGGGGGACACAATGCTCTGTTTATAGACTTCTCTCTTAATGTATGATTACCATCACCTCTGTTGAAACACGTTTCTTTTCAATTACCCTGTTTAAAACAGATGATGGCCATCATTAATTAAGAGGAAAGTCCAGAAATAGAGCATTGTGTCCCTCCTGGGGAGGGTCATGTTGGGAGGTATGTGAGCAAGAGGCTGCCAGGTACAGAAGGAGGGGGAGAGCCGCGATGACCCGCTCACCCCCTGCCATCTGCTTTGGAAAGGGCAGCTCTTATCACAAGAGCTGCCCTTTGCAATACTAATCACATATCTGAGTACATATGTGATCAGTATCAATGCGATGTGCGGTGGGATATACCGCAATTGCTTGCTACATCCCGCCAAATGGGGGCATAAGTGCCCATTCCATTACAAGATGCTCTGGTCTTGGTAAAACACCTTTCTTTTCAATTAACTAGTTAATTACATATGATTATGATGGCAAACAATACAATATAGAAACATACCCAGTAGGGCTTTTCAATTTGGAGGGCAAAAATAAAAATTTGTGATTCTTGTGAATGAGAGGGTCCAAAAATGTGCCTTTTGATGTGTAATATCCTAATTTAAAAGATCTTTCCTTATTCATCAAGATTTACCTTGGTAAATTTGTGCTTGATTTTAATTTGTATTGAAATTTCCGAAAAAAGGGATAACTTAATATAAACTCCAGGAAAATTTGCTCAAAAAGTGGTTTAATGAACTCAAACAATTTTATTTATATTTTGTCTTTATTCTGAAACACTGAAAACACACTGTAAAAAATGTAAAAAGCTTCAACCAACAATATTCAACAAATCTTGCTTCGATTCATTACTAGACATCATTCTTCTGCTTGCTTCCTGGCCTCTAATGAATCCTTCTCGTTTCTCATGAGAATACACTTTGCCAGAAGCCTCTGTTACTTGTTTCACACACCTCTCTATGGACTGTCCATGACATGGCCACTTTGGAACTTGCATTGGCTCTTCAACAAACTTTCTTATTTCTGATATTTTGCGTTGCTATTAAAGTCTCTTTCACTTTCAGTTTTCCTGTGCCAAGTGATATGTTTTTGACCTTTTCCCAGTTCTCTTCTATCTTCTTCAGGACTGTGACTCTTGAATTTAAAATTGGCACCACAAAACAACTGTTTGCTCGCTCCCACTGTTCAAGCAGTTTTGGATAAATAATCTTTGCAAGAATGGCTGCTGGGTAATTTCTGACATTCTCTCCACTCTGCTCTCTTAGCAGAAGTCCATATCTTAGAACATCAGGCAGAGTTGGAAGTTCGGAAGGCAGCATTTCTGGTACTTGTTTCCTAGAACGGCCACAATCTTGTCCATCGTGTACCTTAAAGTTAAGGTACACGATGGACGCTATGGACCCGATTTCCTTTGAAATCAGGTCCATTAACCGGTCGCGGGCATTAACATGGCCCGCGACGCGACCGACGCGATGGACGCGATTTTGCCATAGGCTTCAATGTTAAAATATTTTTAACATTAAAATCGGGAGCATCGCGTCGGTCTTGTGCCATTATAATGGCACAAGATGAGATGGACTTGATTAAGTCCATTTTACATAGCAAACAATGTGAAATGGGCCAATATGACCCATTTCACATTGTATATGGCCCCGTCATGGTTAAAAAGTTAACCAACCCCATTGTGAGCGTCACCCCACGATTGACCCCAATCCGAAGCGTGGCGAGCGCAGCGAGCCCGCGAGGGGCAGCGGTGCGCGTCCTCCGACCTTTTCATACCCCTACTATCCACGTCGGCGTGGAGTCGAGAATATAAAGTGTGGCGAGCGCAGTGAGCCACTGAGCCCGAAGCGTGGCGAGGGGACGCGTATACCTGTGAAGTTATACGCGTCCCCTCGCGGGGCTCCCTGCGCTCGCCACGCTTCGGGCTTGGTGACAAGTCCCCGCCCAAAACCAACCGTCCCTGTCACCATCCACCCCGCTGCCGCTTAAAAGCTGACCCGGCCAGGTATGTGTGTGTGTCCGAAACAAGTCCCCACCCAGACCCGACTGTCCCAGTCATCCCCCACCCCGCTCCATTTCCCACTGCCGCTAAACACCTACCACACCCAGGTATATCACTGAGCAAGTCCCCGCACAGAACCCCCCGTCCCTGTCACCACACACCCCTCTCCCGCCACCACTAAACAACTGTGTCCAGAGAAAGTCCCAGCACAAACACAGCTCCCACCACCGCTAAACACCTACCCCGCCCAGGTATATCACTGAGCAAGTCCCCGTCCAGATCCCCCCGTCCCTGTCACCACCCACCCCACACCCCTATCCCGCCACCACTAAACAACTGTGTCCGGAGAAAGTCCCGGCACAAACCCAGCTCCCACCACCGCTAAACACCTACCCCGCCCAGGTATATTACTGAGCAAGTCCCCGCCCAGAACCCCCCGTCCCTGTCACCACACACCCCTCTCCCGCCACCACTAAACAACTGTGTCCAGAGAAATTCCCCGAAAAAACCCAGCTCCCGCCGCCGCTAAACACCTACCCCGCCCAGGTATATCCCCGAGCAAGTTCCCGCCCAGAACCCCCCATCCCTGTCACCACCCATCCCACAAACCCAGCTGTCCCAGTCACGCACCACCCGCTCCCATCTCCCACCACCACTAAACACCCACAACTTCTACACCACCAGTATTTCCCCACCCGCCCCTCCTGCACAAAACATATTTCACGCAATAACTACTTTCCCTGGTTAAGGGGGCGGAGCCCCTTAAAACGGTGTGAAGAGCGCCCGTAGGGCGCGATGAATCACCTAGTATATATATATCTATATATATATATATTGGAGGAAAAGAGCACTCACCACTTTGGTAAAATTTCAAACGGTTTTTATTCCATAAGGTAGGTAAATGCTGACATACCGACGTAACGTTTCGGTCCAAACCGGACCATCATCAGGATATACTGCAGCCAAAACAAATTTCCATCAGACAACCAACGTGGCATCCATCCTCAGGAGAGGATACACCTGTACTGCTTCACCGGGCCAACCTTTATACCTGTCTGGAGGAAGTGATCTCATCACCCACTGCCAGACAGCCCAAACTCTATGCATGTTACCAACCAGTATAGACAAAGATGTTACATATAATAGAATAAATGTATAAAATCCGGACAGCATCTAAAGCAATCATAAGTGTACAGTGGGTTAGCAAACCTGTGTAAACCGCTCATTGCGGTGCAAGCGTCCGACCAGGAAGTTTACTAGACCGGAAACGCGTCATGCGTTCCATACTGTGCGTTTCAGCCGTCTCCGAATGTCCGGAGAAACGGCTGAACTAGCTAGCACAGAAGATACTAAAAAGCGAACAAAGGGTGTGAATCATGCTGGGTATCACCCAGTATGTTATGGGGTGAATTTAGATGTTATATCTTAGTTTGCATTCCGCTCGTACCGGAAGTGCGTCACACAGGAAGCGCATTATGCATTCCACTGCATTCCAGTTGTATCGGAACAACTGGAAATCTAAAAATGCATATGTGGATGAAAATATTATGTTGAACTACATGCTGTACAAAGCATAGTATGTTATGATAAATAGTTGATTGAAAATACTGTTAGTTAACCTGGAAGAATCACTGTAAGTCATTTACTACTGGCATGCACCCGGGACCATGTTCCACTGATGCCATGCATAGGGTTAGGGATAGTACAAAGGTCAGCCCGGACGGCAGCACTATTGTTGACCCCAAAACTTTTTGCAATAAACTAAACCAGTGGTGTAAAAGCACCAATAATATATTATGAAAAAACACTGATGCTGTCAATCAGATTATTGACAGCCTAGTGGCATACCTATATACAATACAAATAATACATGCATTAACATAAAAAAAATTGGATTTTTTTTTCTATTTTTTAGTTTTGTTATTTAGAATAATGTAAAGTGCCAGGAGAATTGCTTGTGTAGATAAGCAAGCACATACAACAATTATCATTGGATATTCTTGCTATGTATAGTTTATCACGGGATTATATGCCCGACAGCCAATGGGCAACAATTTACAGCTTATGTTAAACTGTTGTACTAAACTCAAGGGTTACATGTCACCATAGCATTTTGAGTATATCTCAATACACACATACATGTACAATACAAATTAAGATAGTAAAAAGAACAAAAAGAGACCAGAAACCAGGAAAAAGAAGAACAGTCTAGAGACAACCATCCTAGCTTCAAAAAAGTAAAAAAAATCCAAACTGAAACAATGGAAAAATTCATTATAAAACTAAAAAAACGGGAAAAAGGGAATTGACATCTATGTTGACACCTCAAGCTTTATCTCAAAAAGATCGACAGAGGATTGTACTCATTAAGTCCTCGAGGCGATATTGTGTCTAGATCGAAGATCCACCTTGGTTCCTTTTTCTTGAGCATCAAATATCTATCGCCTCCTCTGATCGGTTTGGGGACGAAATCAATAATCATGCAACGGAGGGTAGCCACACTGTGTCCCTTTGCCAGGAAATGTTTAGCCACCGGCTTGTCTGATACTCTAGACTCCAGTGCTGCTCGGATCGAGGTGCGATGATTCGCCATTCTCTCGCGGAAGCTTCTCTTTGTCAAACCGACGTAATAAAGCCCACACGGGTATATGAGAATATAAATTATGTGGTCCATACGGCAGTGTAACCGATGTTTGATGCAAATCTTTTTCCCACTATGTGGGTGAGTGAAAGAAGAGCCGGTATTTAGGGATCTGCAAGTTATGCAGTCGCTACAGTTGTAGCAGCCTAATTTGGCAGATGGAAGCCAGGTATCAGTTGTCTTACTGGGTTGTGTTAACGGCCGCATCAGTAGGTCCTTCAAGTTACGCCCACGTCGATAGGCACACATTGGTGGCGAAGGGCTGATGTTGGTAAACAATCGATCAGTAGCGATAATCGGCCAATGTTTGGTCATTTTCTTTTTCCTACTGTGAGCCTCTGTATCAAACATGTTGATGTATATCATCCTCAGGCGTACATCAGCAAAGAAAGGGTCTTTATGGCTCTTACCCGTTTAAAGACCCGTTTAAAAAAAACAGGTCATTACCCGTGTAGGCAGTGGGAAAGCAGCATTAGTCACACATCCAAACAATTGAAGAACCACTTCAAACAACTTATACAATAACAAAAAAGATATTGGAGGATTCCCTAGGCGCTAATTGTGATGTTTTTTTGAGTAGAATGATCCGTAGCGGCGACACCCAAAAGAAAAAGAGAAAATATACAATAGTGTGATACTGTATTATTAAGACCCGTACCAATAAAATTGTCTACATTTGATGGTAGACAAATGCGCTTGGTTGAGGGACACAAACAGTCACCAATGGACTCCATTTCTTATCCTCCTTAATGATGCATTCGCTCAAAAGGATCTAAAAAAATATATCATGGTGCAATATATTTTAATAACAATAAATAAATAATAAAATCAGCAGATTTAGGAAACAAGGACTCTCACCATATGTGTTTGTATACAGACAAGTGCAGACAAAATGAGCATAAAGCCGTGTACATGGTGATATATCGCCCCGTGTATACGCACCTTTAGAATGTAACAATCAATCAGGCATCCAGGGATGCCTAATATTTCACAGCTTTCTCATTAATTGATTTATATGGCCTATCCCCCTTACGTCTGAATTCATTGTTCATTAGGGGTTATATCATATTGCTTGTTTGTCTGCATGTTCTTTGTTGTTCCTATTTACCACAGTCCCTACATATTTGAGGGATTATTAATACTCATATAATAAAAGTAATTTTTTAAACGTATTTATTTTATTACAGAAGGATTGTGCCCTGCCCAGGGAGACTTCTCTATATCCTCTCTTGGACATATTTCTTTTTATTTAATTGTTGATTGGAGTCAGCCTTCTCCATTATTGTCAAACTGTCCAGTGCCCTAGAACCCATTCCCCACTCCTCCTTTTCTGCCATATCATACAGTGCTCTGTCTCCCCGCCAGCCCTCCTTCTCCTCCGCCATCCCCCCTGCTGCTGTGTGCGGCGTGCAGGGCTGGCAGGGAGGCTGCCATCCCCCTGCCTTCCGCCGTCCTGCGGTGTTTGCCGAGTAAGTACATTTTCGCCATCAGGGGCAGCGAGCCCCTGGCGAGTTGCATAAAGAGAAAAGGAGGGCTAGCGATGGACGGGGAGGTGAAGGTGGCGAGTGCAGGCGAAAGCGTAACAGTGTTCGCTGCCCCTGCACTTGCCGGAGCATTGAATACTCCCCAATGTATGATTGCCATCATCTGTGGTGATACACCTTTCTTATCAATTACCTAGCTCACCACTCAAGGAGGCTTTTCCAGTCTCCCGGATTCAGGGATTCTCCCGGAATCTGGGTATCTGAAAAAGCCTCCAGCCCTGCATCCTATCCCCAGCTGCCAGTACTATCGCAGCATCCCCCGTCCACCACTGCAGCTGCCGCAGCAGCCTGACGCTCCGCTGGACAGCAGCTTCTCTCTCCACGGCTGTACCTCCGGTGTTCCACTCGTGGCTGTACCTCTGGACCCCCGCTCCCATCCCTGTGTGTCACCATTCCCCCACAGCCCAGAGCTTCTCCTTGCGGTTGTGTCACCAGTCCCTGCTCCATGTACCTCTGGAGTGACTATGTATGGGGAAAAAGAGTATATACTGCGCTTATAAGCAGCTCAATAGGATACACTAATGCAATACAGAAGATTTAATTAAGCGCTTGTTAGGTGTATATCTAAAAATGATATGAAAAAGTACAGTGAAGTAAAATAAACATGTGACATGCCGTATTTTTTTTTAAATAATAAAAATCATATAGCCTTGAATGATTCATTTGTTTACAGCTCCTTCTTAGGAGATTTTTAGGTGAATAATTTGAGATTCCTTTTTGCAGTGATGGATTTTTAGGTAATTCCGTTTCTCTGAAAGTACAACTGTGCGAGGCAAATAGCGAGGCAGTGGGTGAGGCTAGCTGTCCCTATCTATTACCTTCTTGCAGTTCGTCTTTCTCCGTCCACGGAATTCCTCCAACCGTAGCGCTCACTCGATACCGGAAGTCCGGGCTGTAGCTTCCGTGTAGCGTGTTTTGCGGATTGGCTTGGCAGACTTGCGGCCTCTTCTCTCTTATCACCCAACGCGTTTCGAAGCTCCAGGCTTCTTTTTCCCTGTCCAGGTGCTTGGTTCCGCTTCCGTGCGGCTGCCTGTGATCGTCTCAGCTGCCGCCGTGCAGGTGTGGGTGGTAGGCTCCTTCCGAATCCTTTGTGTGCACAAAGTGTCTCCAACGCGTTTCAGCTTTACAGCCTTCTGGTCCAGGGACACCTTGTTGATTTGTACCCTCACAGGTCAACTGCAGCTTCCCAGCTGAATCTCACCAAATTGCTGTCCCTTCCCCTCTCCAGGCTCTGGTGCAGATGGCACTTTCACAACAAAGAACCAGATCTTGCTGCTGCGCTCACAGCTCCAGTTACCCTGTGCTTCTGGAGTGACCCCTGCACCCCCTTCATACCAGAAAACGGTGTCTCAGACTCTGTTTTGCCCCCAATCCCCCCCCCCCCTCTTCCCACCTGGCAACTCTGTCCTGTGCTGAGAGGCAAAGTGGTAAGGGTCTATGTGTTCATGTCATCATTGTATCATCTGCATCAGTGTGTCAGCATCTCTTTGTCAGCATCAGTGTGTCGGTTTCCGTCTGTCTGCGTAATTGTGTATTACATCTAACAGTGTGTCGTCATTATCATTGTCAGCATCTGTCTTTGTGCCATCATCTGTCTGTGTCAGCATCTCTCTGTGTCAGTGTTAGCATCTGTGCCAGTGTCAGCATTTGTGTGTCATATGTCAGTGTGTGAGCATGTCAGTGTTTGTATGTCCATGTGTTAGCATATTTCTGTCTGTCAGCATCTGTGTGTCAGTGTCCATCTTTCCGCATGTGTGTCATCATCTATGAGTGTGTTATCATCTGTGTCAGCATCTTTCTCTGTGTCACAACAAGAAATTATTCCCTAGGGAATATGCAGGCGCTTTGACACGAGCTGTTGCCTCAATGTAAGCTGCTGCTCAAAATGTGGGGGTAGTCACTCCCCACCAAAAAGTCAAGAAAAGGGACAAGCACAAGGCGAGTCGAGCAGCCAGATGATTGGAAATATATGAAATGTTTTACTCACATTAAAAATTACAATAAAATACACAGTATTACAATACAATATAACAATATAGGGGGGGAAATAAAAGTAAATTGGAATGAAGGTAAAATAAATAGCCAAGCCTCAATGGATTCATGCAATAATCAATGGAAATGATCACTGGTTGTAGTAGCTGAGTTTATATTACCACATGTAGAACCAGGTCCCAGGTTAGTGGAGGATAAGCTGAAGTCCTCACGATATACGCGGTGTAGCTGTCTTACCGCTGGAGGGTGTATCAGTCGCTGGAGCTCACTGGTGTACTTTTACCCATTTATTGGGAGACAAGAGTGGTTGCAAGAGTCACCAAAGGGAGTCCTTTTCAGCGAGCCACCACCTGGGGTATCACTGGATGAATTGGGGAGATCGGCTTCCGTGCACAGTGGATTGTGGGCACATGTGTGCACAGGATGATTTTTGCAGATGTCCTGAGAGAACTGTGCACGGTGTCCGCCGCTGTATGGGGGAGATTCAAGTGAAAAGATGGAAAGTCCACGATTTTGGAGGCAATAATTTGTAGGATCCAGAGGCTGGAATGAAGCACCTTACGTGTTTCACTGCGTCCTGCAGCTTTATCTGTGTCAGCATCCTTGTCAGCATTTGTGTGTCAGCATATGTCAGGGTTGCCGACTTATAAATGCTCCTCTCCGGGAGAAGCCCGATCGGGGGGCGGGGCTTGACTGTGATGTCATTAAGCCCCGCCCCCATTACGGGAAACAGGAAAAATTACTGATCTCTATGGAGGGGGCGGGGCTAAAATGACGCGATTTTCGGGAGACTCCCGGGAATTCCGGGAGGGTCGGCAACCCTGGCATATGTCAGTGTGTCCTCTTCTGTTTCAGCATCTGTCTGCGTATCTGTGTGGCAACGTCTATGTGTCAGCATTTGTCATAGCTTCCATATGTCTGTGTGTCAGCGTCTGTGTGTAGGTGTGTTAATACCAGAATCTGTGTGTCACCAACCCAGTCTGCCTCACCGCCCATCATCTTAAGGACATGCCCCTTTTTTGGGTTACCACACCACTTTCCGGTTCGGGGCACACTATAGTGTTTGCATACCCCTACTTTAAAATTCCCACTTCGAGCACTGTATATATATATACATTTTCTCCCTGAAGGAGAGGGTCAGGCAGGCAACTGTGACTATGGTTCTCTATGATGTAACCATTATATATATTACATATTACATATTAGAAAAAACAGTACTACCTAATAATAGAAACATATATTCACTTATTTAACTGGATAACAACAGAATATTTTAATCTGTATAAATTAGCGTTACCAGTAGAAAGAGAATAGACAGTTTTTTTACGTGATGTCTTTAAAGAGGATTATACTGACCACATCAAATATGGCGGCCGGCAACTAGTGTCAAGGGCAACAGAGCTACGCACGCTCTCGCGAGAGCTTTGGCTGCCGCTTACTATTCCTGGCCCCGGTGCCGCGCATGCGCGTCCTGCGCTGTCTGACCTTGCTTCGAGTCACCATGTTGTCCCGCAGCAGCGTCCTCATCTTCCAGCCACAATGGTAAGTACCGGGGAATTAAAGGCGCGGGCGACCTGAGATTCACAACGGGGGAGGGCAGGGCTGCTTTGAGCCATGATGGGCGCTGGTGGCGGGGCTTAGCGCTGACAGTCCGCGGGGTTAAATGCTAGGCCGCAGCCGGCATCCTGCGTTTGAAGGTTTCTAGGTGAAGTGACAGTATGGCAGCCTGGTTTATGCACTGCTGTATCCCGGTGTGTGAGCGCCATGCTATAGCTTCCCTGTGCAGGAGAGGGAAGCCTGTTTATAGGCTGAGGGGTAATAGTCTATATACTGGAATATTGAGTAAGTATGATGGTATATCTGTGAGAGGCGGTATACTGGTGATTTGTTAGGGCCTTGTTATATACTGGTAATAGAGTGTATAAGGGTGCCAGTTTTTCTGTGTGAGGGGTGGTGTGTATATAGTGTTTATCTATCTATCGAGCTATTTCTATATGCGCAATGGGATGTAATGATTCTGATGTATAGACTGGTAATGGGTTGTATGAGTGCAGGCAGTGTGGGGTAAATGTCCTGGTGTGGTTGGGAACCCAACTCATCTACTACATAAGAGGCTGTTATCAGCGAATACAGATACTTTTTTAGTTCAATCTCCCAAGAGAACTGAGTTTGATCTTCTTAAGCTTCTTCCAACAAGTACTTGTTCAGATTTGTAGGAAGGCAACCACTATAATCTTAGCCTGTCACTTGTTCTGCTGATGTCCTTATGGTGTACTGCAAGGTTACAGTGCTCGATTGCTCTTTTGCCAGCCGCCACCATGAGGATGGAGATATATATATATATATATATATATATATATATATATATATATATATATATATATATATATATATATATATATATATATATATATATATATATATATATATATATATATATATTTCTTATATAGCGCACACATATTCCACAGTGCTTTAACGAGAATATATATGAATTCACATCAGTCTCTGCCCCAGTGGAGTTTACAATCTATATTCCCTACCACATGTACACACACAGACATTCTAGGGTTAATTTGGGAGCCAATTAACCTACCACTATATATTTTTGGATTATCGGAGGAGACCCACGCAAGTACAAGGAGAATGTAACACTCCGCACAGTTAGGGCCATGGTGGCAATCAAACCCATGACCTCTGTGCTGTGAGGCAGTAATGCTAACCATCACACCGTCTGTACTGTCCGTATGCTGTATAATCTTTCTTTCCTTTTTTCTTTGAAGGGGTCAAGTCAGGAACATGGCAACTTTGAAAGAGAGTAAGTAATCACCAATTAGTCATTCGTTTTTATTTTTGGTCTATTTTTGCCTACATTATTATTATTATTTATTTATTTAGTTTCTTATATAGCGCATACATATTACGCAGCGCTTTACAGAGACGGTTTGAACATTCACATCAGTCCCTGCCCCAGTGGAGCTTACAATCTATATTCCCTACCACATGTACACGCACACACAGACATTCTAGAGTTATTTTTTTTGTAAGCCAATTAACCTATCTGTATATTTTTGGTTTGTGGAAACCGGAGTAAACCCACACAAGCACGGGGAGAATATACAAACTCTGCACAGTTAGAGCCATGGTGGGGATCAAACCCATGACCTCAGCACTGTGATGCAGAAGGCTAACCATTACACCATCCGTCCTGTCTACTTGTGAATTAATGTGACTTCTCTATTGTTAAACAGTTACAAGACGTCTGAAGTCAATCAAGAATATCCAGAAGATTACAAAATCTATGAAGATGGTGGCAGCAGCAAAGTATGCAAGAGCTGAGAGGGAGCTGAAGCCAGCTAGAATCTATGGTGTAGGATCACTAGGTAATTCCGTTATTTTACGCACAAGCTGCATGAAGTTTTAATTGAATTTTAATTTTTTTTAGGTTTCATAAAAAGCTTAAATGAAATCTGCTATGGCCATAGTGGGTCTTATAGATTGGGCAGAAGTAGAGTATTATACTTTCTTAAGGGGAAGTGATACTTGTTTAGTTTCACGGCGGCAGCGCGTGCTGCTCTAGCTATGAATAGTGTCACAATGACCTGTTTGCCAGACTGCCTTAAGCTACGTTATCAGCTACCCTGTTTGAATCCTGGCAGCTCGCCAGCTGCCTGCCTTCTGTAATCTACGTTATCAGCGTCCTGTGCTGACTCCGCGGCAGCCCAGCGCTGACAGGTCATTGTGGCACTTCTAGTTCCACAGAGAAATAGACAGCCCAGCATACTGCTATCAGCGTAGCACGGCAGCACTTTTCTAAGCTACGTTATCAGCGTAGCGCGGCAGCAGCGCTATGCAAAGCTACAATATCAGTGTAGCTGCCTTACTTGAACTATGCCACAATGACCTGTCAGCGTAGTGACTCCACGGCAGCTCAGTGCTGACAGGTTGCTAGTTATCAGCGTAGCAGCCTTACTTGTGTAGTTTCACTGTGCCAGTTTGAACTACTTTGTCAGTGTAGTGACTCAGTGGCAGCCCAGCGCTGACAGGTCATTGTGACACTTACAAAAATATACCACGGGTATATCAGGTGCAACAATTCAACTTAAAATCGCTAAATGAGTTTTATCAATATTAACTTACAGCATGAATATGCTAGTGTGCTGCTCCCAAAAAAGGAGAGAAACAAACTAAATAAATCCAATATAAATGAGAGCGCACTGTAAATGTCTATATAAATTTATTAAAGATAAAAAAAAACAGTTAAAATTAAATAGGGATAACACAGTACTTATTATTAATAACAAATATCATACCTGTCATATATATATATATATATATATATATATATATATATATATATATATATATATATATATATATATATATATATATATATATATATATATATATATATTCTCCCTAATGTTCTTACCCACTTGAGACGTGTGTATTGGGTTATACCGTGGGGAGTCTGGCAGATTGTTACCACAAATGGAATTGTTATTAACAAATAAGTCACGGATTCATGTTGGCAAACTGACTTATATTGATTTCCAAATGATTAGAGGATTGTATTATGTAGCAACAATTGTAGTAGGTATCCAATGTCCCAGTTGGACAGCAGATTACACCACAGGATGGAGAGCGATGGTATGGGCAGGTAGGAGGAAGGTCTGTAGTAGGCGACACGTCTGGGTCGCTACCACCGGCGTAGCGATCCAGACGTGTCGCCTGCTACAAACCTTCCTCCTGTCTGACCTAGTGACCGGTCCTCCAACCTGCCCATACCATCGCTTTCCATCCTGTGGTGTAATCTGCCATCCAACTGGGACATTGGATACCTACTACAATTGTTGCTACATAATACAATACTCTAATCATTTGGAAATCAATATAAGTCAGTTGGCCAACCTGAATCCGGGATAGATAGAGATATATATATATATATATATATATTATTTTTTTTTTATTTTTTTTTATTTTTTTTTTTTTACAATTTGTCTCCATTTTAGACGGGTATGATATTTGTTATTAATTAGTACTGTTATCCCTATTTAATTTTAACTGTTTTTTATCTTTAATAAATTTATATAGACATTTACAGTGCGCTCTCATTTATATTGTATTCATTGTGGCACTTGTAGTTCCACAGAGAAATAGACACCCCGGCAAACCGCTAACAAAGGGGGCGTCTGAATTTTGCATCTACTTCTAACTACAGCGCCGGCAAACTGTTAATTTAGACGCTTTAGCGAGGGGATGCAGTACGCGTCCTACTGAGCCTATCATACCCCCACTATCCCCGTCAGCGTGGAGTTGATTTTATATGGTGTGGTGAGCCACCGAGCCCAAAGCGTGGTGAGCGGACGCGGATAACTTCACATGTATTCAGTGTCCCCTCACGGGGCTCTCCACACTATATAAAATAAACGCTAAAGCATATAAATGAAGTTTTCCCGCACTGTAGTAGACACAAAATTCAGACGCCCCCTTTGTTAGCAGTGTGCCGGGCTGTCTATTTCTCTGTGGAACTACAAATGCCACATTGACCTGTCAGCGCTGGGCTGCCGCTGAGTCACTATGCTGACAACGTAGTTCAAACTGGCGCAGTGAAACTACACAAATAAGGCTGCTACACTGATAACGTAGCAACCTGTCAGCACTGAGCTGCCGCGGAGTCACTATGCTGACAGGTCATTGTGGCACTTGTAGTTCCACAGAGAAATAGTTCGAGTAAGGCAGCTACACTGATAACGTAGCTTTGCGTATCGCTACTGCGCTACGCTGATATTGTAGCTTAGAAAAGTGCTGCCGTGCTACACTGATAGGTGTGCCGGGCTGTCTATTTCTCTGTGGAACTAAAAGTGCCACAATGACCTGTCAGCGCTGGGCTGCCGTGGAGTCAGCGTAGGACGCTGATAACATAGTTTACAGAAGTTGACATATCAACCGTTTTCAATAAATTAAATGGCTATTTGATATGTACTTTAGCAAGCTTTTATTGGATCACTTGTTAATAGACAGCAGCGGTGTCATTGTGACCATGACATTGAAACAGAATTGCATTTGCTTAGTAAATGTAACTCCATAAGTAAAGTAAAGCCATACCCTTGTTCTTTACCTTAGCTCTGTATGAGAAAACTGAAATAAAGGCTCCCGAAGACAAGAAGAATCACCTCCTAATTGGAGTGTCCTCCGATAGGGGTCTCTGTGGTGGTATTCATACCTCTGTGGCAAAAGCCATTAAGAATGAAATCTCCATACTCTCTCAAAGTGGAAAGAAAGTTATGGTGGTTGGAATTGGGGACAAGCTGAGAGGAATCCTTCAGAGGTATGTATGATTAGAGGTGAATAGCCTGGGAGGAATGTGCTCACCTGCAAATACAGATGGAGCAGGTGTCATCTTTGCGGTGGATTCGGCACGCGCCAGCCCCCGCCGGTCTTCGGAAGGGGACGCACGCACGTCCCCTTACAACGGAGCTCCCCTTTGCCGGCGGTCCCCGCCACGTTTATCCACGTTTTTTGGTCTACAGCAAGTTGGTTAACAAGCATTAGGTCGACAGGGTATAGGTTGACATGGGGTTTTTAACTTTTTTTTGACCCGCATGTAGACACAGTGGACATGCACACAGTTTCCAGTGCACCTCATCCCCTCGCTTTGCTCGCTATGCTTCGGGCACGGTGCCTCGCTACGCTTGGTACACTATTTTATTCTCCCACCACGCCCTAGTGGATGGTAGGGCATGAAATACCTCCTGTCAGTACATGTCGGCTCAAATAACTGTGGAAAAACCTCATGTCGACCTTTTAACTATCGAACTAATGACCCATGTCGACCCAATGACCGTATCCCATGCTTTGAAGATCAAATAATAATTATTACTGGTGTTTTCAGATTTTTACTCTAAAGTGTAATTGATCACTTTCAATTTATGTTTTTCTAATGGCTTATTTTATAGAAGTATTTCTGAGGAACCTCTAGTAGGAAAACCATTGTCTAAAGCTTACCTAAGGCTACTGTAACTGGACACCTGCAATGTATACAATAATTAACTGTAGTAGTAAAGTGGACGCAGATCATGATTCTGGTATGATCGTTTGTTAAAATATTGTTAACCATACATGTATCTAACATGAGGTGTTTTTTATTTTTAAGGACTCATGGAGAACACTTCCTTCTGAACTTTAAGGAAATTGGTAGGAAGCCTCCAACCTTTGGTGATGCATCCATCATTGCTTCAGAGCTGCTGGACTGTGGCTATGAGTTTGACCAAGGATCTGTGCTGTTCAATAGATTCAGGTATGAGTAATCTTTTGTAGTCTTGTAGATTTTTACTTTGCTTCATGAACCTTTACTCATCATTTTCTTTTTGTGTAGATCGGTCATCTCTTACAGGGCTGACCACAAGCCAATCTTCTCTCTTGACACGGTTGCAAATTCCGGTAGGCATTTACCACTCTTACCTACTCAATGAAAGTGCTTGGCCAATGATGTGATATAGTTTAGATTGCCAGTCTGTTTGTCTCTAATCTGCTGCTCTGTTAAAGGGGCATACACACAGTGCAATTTCAGCCCCATTTGTAAGTGTTCTGACTAGATCGCTTAGAGATTGAGCACGAATCGCTCTGTGTGTGCGCACTGTAGCGACAGTCTTTCCTGCTAGATTGCAGGGTTTTGCCTATAAACAGAAACCCCCTCAGCATCGCTAGTGCTGCTCAATGTGCTTAAGCCATTCGCTCGTCACTGAAACAGTAGTTGCCCTGTGTGTATGGGGATTTACTTTCTGGTCTAGAAGTAACTCTAACTTTCACATTTGAAGTGTAAACAGTCATGTAATCCCCACAAGGTAGTGTTACCTATGGCCTGAATGCATTTCATATTGTAATTTCTGATGCAAGCTGGAACTTTCAAAAAGCCATGTAGACATTTTTTTTTTTTTTAAGTATTGCTCGTGAAAAGATTACTTTTTTTTTTTTGCTGCTGCTATAGAGAGGGGTAATTAATGATTGTTTCTGGCAGTCTGAATTACGCCCAATTCAGCCATCTTTGTTCAGTGTTTTGACTTGTCGGAAACCATGTGTATTGTTGATATCCATGGGTATTTGGTTGAAAACGGCAGAACTTTACTGTTATATACCAACAAACCAGCAAGCATTTTTCCACTTTTAGAAACGAAAACTGATCGGCTTCATTACAGTCGGACACAGCAGCATTGAATGGATTACTGCTGATTTTTCTGACTGTCAAAAGTAGTGACGCACATTGCCTTACCCCCATACACCGTGTTAGAACTCAGCAACTAGTTACTGGGGCACTCTGGCAAAGTGATTTCATTTAGTACTCTGACTACCTGCACACTTAGTCATACAAATTCATCTGTTAGCATCAACTACTGTAACGGTCTTCCTTTTTATTGGAAGCAGTACCCCACCCCCCCACCCCTACGGTTTTTATGTATTTGTTTATGTAGCTAGGCACTGAAAAAAAATAATTGTAGGCTAATTTTTGTTTCTTCCCTGCCCTAAACCTCTCCAGAAAGTATCACTGTGTATGATGACGTGGATGCAGATGTGCTGAGAAATTACCAGGAATTTACCTTGGCAAATATCATCTACTACACACTGAAAGAGGGCGCTACAAGTGAGCAGAGTGCCCGAATGACCGCTATGGACGGTGCCAGCAAGAATGCTTGTAAGATCCTTTTCCTTGGAGATTTGTTATGTTTCCTTCCATTTTGGTTTATTGTGGAGGCTGACATACCTCCTTTGGCAGTGGCTGCTAATAAATATAGTCGTGGGACAAATGTTCAGTACAGCACCTCAGACAAATACATTTTTTTTTTCTGATAACACCCTTTTCTGTTGTAATATTACATTTTCATTAATGCTTTTTTTTCCCCTTTGAAAGATTTCTCACTGACTGAATCTCCTTTACATTGAAAGTAATTAACACCAGTTTTGGTACCGCAGTAGTGCAAGTTTAGAGAGGATTTTTTAATTTTTTTTGGAACATTTTTTCTTCAGTCCTACTGCAAATAGTCAGCCATGTGAAACTATATAATCCAGTTATTCTTCCAAATTCAAGATTCCTTATTACTACTGTTTTGTTTTTCTCATTTATATAGCCGAAATTATTGAAAAATTGACGCTGACTTTCAACCGTACCCGTCAAGCTGTCATCACCAAGGAGCTTATTGAGATCATCTCTGGTGCTGCTGCTCTGTAAGTACAGGTTTCTATACCTTATTATGGCAGTGCCCTTTATTACGGTTCTGCGAATTTCCAGTATACAAACATAGGCAAGATCATGCTGCGGACTGCCAACATCAGAAGAGGAAATAATGTATACAGTCTCAACTTTTAAACTTTGTAAACAACTTTGCAGAGTGGATTTTGTTAATTTGAATGTTTGGGTATGTTATCTCTGTATGCCTGAATGCTACTGACATTTCCCTGTTTTGGCCTGCTTGTTTGAGTAATAGTTGCATATACGTAAGAATTGCATGCAAAGTTTGAATATAGCCTTTCAGCCATATCCATTATGTAATGTTCTGCACTTTGCATGGTGTGCTTTAACTTAACTTGCTTGTTATGTTTCTAACACTTTCACCAGGGGTTGAAATGAAAACCAGTTTGAACCACTGTCAACAGGTAAAATGCCTCTCAAAACCTATATTATTCCGGAAACCAATAGATTTTGATCCCATAACAGGCATTCCTAACCTTGGTCGTCAAGGCACTGTAACAGACCAGGTTTTACTGATAACTAAGCTGAGCACAGGTGACTTACTTACCTGTTATTTAGCTATTAGCTTTCTGTGCTGAAGCGTGTATATCGCTTATCCCTGAACTGTTGTGCTGGGTGCACACTGGCCAATATCAATATATTGTCCGTTCAATATATGTAAAAATGTGTGTGTATCTATATATATATCTCTCCTACTGTGTGTGTAGGCATACTACATATACACTTTAATAGCCAGTGACTATGTATACTTATTCTAATTACATCTCAACTTCTCCAACTAAACCCTACCTCTCCTCCCAGGATTCTAGTATTCCTGACAATATGAGGGCCAAGAAGGGAGTTCATTTGGGCTTCTGAATGGTGGCTTGACTGAGGAGTGGGTGTGTCCTCACTACACATTCCCAATGCATCACTCTTGGCACTTTCAGAAGTCCTGACTTTCTCTAAGCTCTTCTCTCAATGCGAGTAGATGTCATCTATTCACGCGGCGTCTGTTAAAAACAGAAACTTTTCTCACATGCAGGACACTGCGGCTTGTGGGAGGGGACAGCACCAGGCAGGATGTTTGCTGCAATCACGGCAGATTGAATTTTGCCACTTTAAAATGTAGCACTGTAGTTGTGTTATCAGGAAGCAATGTGCATGGTATAGCAGAATGAAGTACCTAGTGGTTCTAAACACCATCCCATAATTATTCATAAAGGGTCACATTTTGTGGATTTCTATCCGTAGAAGCAGAAGGGATAGTTATTGACACATATATATATATATATAAACTCTCCTGTGTATGAATAAAGAAATCCACAAAAAATTACCTGTTAGTGGTACTTTACTGGAATTAGGAATCACTAAGGTATCCTACTTTTGTCATTACTATTATTAGTACCATCATTGCATGGATATTAGTAATAGATCTGGTTTGCCTTCAATAAATTGGTTATTAAAATGTAGGTCTCACCGCATATCATTTTTGCTTGTGAGCATAAAATAAATGTTTATTTTTCAAATGAAACCTGTGTCCTGAAACAATTACCAATACATCTATTTGCATTTTAGAAAAATACTCTCCGTTCATCCAGAAGGTATTCACAGCGCTTCACTTTTTCCGCATGTAATGTTACAGCCTTATTCCAAAATGGAATACATTAATTTTGCAACATTGCAAAATGTGGAAAAAGTGAAGTGCTGTGAATATTTTCCGGATGGACTGTAGATGTTGGAGGTTCACTATTAATCACAAATGTCCAACCTGCGAGAAGTGAGAGATCTTGTAAGCCTATTATGCTAAATAATTCTCAAATCACAGGTGATGCTATTATGTACTTAAGTGTTCTTGGACAGCAGTTTATAAGGGATAAGGTAGACTCGTGAAAGGTTGAAAGGGAAATGGTCGACACAAGCTAAAATTCAACATGGGTGTTATGTTTTTTTTTTTTTTTTCTGTTTAAACTGACTCGTTCTTCATGATCCAAGTAGGCATAGAGTTAGACTATTATGCAAAGTGTAGTGAGGCACTGTGCCCAAAGCATGGCGAGTGCAGTGGTTCTCTTATACAGTGTTCATGTCGGCAGATTTGACATATACACTATAAAAAAGGCAAAAAACTTGTCGACTTTTTACAGGTTCAAACTTGCCTTTTGTGAACTGCTTTTGGTGCTATTTAAGAAGTAAGAAAGTTCTGGCCTGCAAGGACCCATTGAATGCAAAATAAAAGTTGGCTTATGGGAAAAAAAAAATAATAAAGCCTCAAACTATATTTTACAGTATAAATATGCGAAATTCCCCATACCTGTCGCTGACAAAACTTAAGGAGCCAGTTTAATGAAGAAAAGCTTGCAGCACACAGTGCATGGTGTGGAACCTTTTTCCATAGAGCCGTTAGCAGAATTAACATGGCAATAACCTGAATTATTGTGGCAATGCAAAAGAGCTATTACTGTGACTTCTGTTTCAGTCTAAAATCCTTAATTTGGTTTTGAGAGGGGTACTGTCATATGATGTGCAGTAACTGTTACTTATCATGCCTTATGGCAAAATAGCTCAAACGAATTCTGAAAATTGTTATAATTTATCTTAAACTTATTTTTATATAGTACCACTAAACTACATTGACTGTATTAGTAGTAGTTTAACCCCTCGTATATATGTACGCACATCCTATTGTGCACCCTTCCATTCTATACATTTTATGGCGGTATGCTACCACATATGTAGTCCTCTCAGAATTGGTCTTAGTGTCACCCTTACGCGGTGTATAACACAAAATGGGTAGTGATTTACCCACATCTGTCTCTCCTTCATTTTCCTGTCTCAAATGGAACACATAATGGACTGTTTTGAATTATGCTGCAAAAATAAGTATGGCAATCTGGCATGTCAGTCTTTGCCACATAATGCCAGGATAACAAAGGTGTTGGCGATTGTGAATCCTAATAATGAGAAATTCTCTTTTATTTTCAGATAATGTATGAACCTTTGGCTTGCCAGATGTCTGTGGGTCTCCATGCCTTAGAAAGGGTTGGTTCATTTTATGAAGAAATCTGATATTTGTAAATTATATTACAATAAACTCCTTATGTGGAAATGGTATTGCGTGTCCTTTTTTTTTTAACATTAGTTATACGTAGCTTCTACAATAATTTGAAATCTCTCAGAATTATTTCATGCATCGATTCATATGATAGCTTTTGGTCACTGTACTATTAATACATACTATAGTATTAAAGGAACTCTGTGTATTCTATTCCTATAGAGAACATTTATGGAAAATAATTAGTGCTTTGCTCAAGATACTCCAAAAAAAAAAAAAAAAAAAATTATATATATATATATATATATATATATATATATATATATATATATATATTCTCCACAGAGAATGTATTATAGAACCATAAGGACAGATATGTATAACTAGTAAGAGACGTTCACATATAAATATTTGCATTACAGATGTGCAGGCTCTGATTTATCCGGATCCCGTTATTGGCTATCAACTGTCACATGTTTTGTGTAGGCTTTAAGAGGATCTGGAAGTAAATCCGAACCTGTGCATCTCTAATTTACATAACATTTCATTTTGGGATTTTTTATTTTGTGAAAATAGCAGTTGTTGAATGGAGAATGTAATTCTAAGTGTTCTACTTATAAAGCAGTCACTACTCAACCGTTTATTGCTAAGTGAACACATGCTAATAAGAGTTGATGGTGGAAAAGGTAAATTGAACATCTTAAGTATCAGAATTGTTAAGGGGAGATTTTCTGAGCAATGCTAGATCACTCGGCACACTATGTCAGCGCTGTGTGCTAAGCAATCTGTAAAGGCCAGTGTTCTCCGGTGAGAACACTAGTCCTTACCAACAATTGACTAGATTTAGTACAACCAAAAAGATTTTTACAGTACCTACTGCGCCCTAGTGCAGCAATAGTAATAACACCTAAAAGGGGGAATAGTTCCAAACCCCCAGAAATTACAATTCAGAACAAACAATAGGTGAAATAATAATTGCGCACATACAATAAAAGGTAAGACTTCAGTGTTGAAACGCTTTGGTGGGTGTTTTTTATTTGGACTTTTGTGGAAGGCATCCTTCACTTGTGTAGTGACTGTGTCTGTGGTGAGTCACCAGTGGCGCCCTCGTTGCTCCCCGTGCTTTTTGTCATTCCCTCACTGTTTCCATCTGTAAGAAGAGCCTTCCATTTTTATTGTTATATCAATAAACCCCTATTTGAACTATTTGATCTGCTTGGGTGCTGTTTCCTTGACTTGGAGAAAAGAAACCATTAGGGGCGGATACATCTTTTAGATGAAGTAAGATCACGTGAGCATCAATTTTAAAGATACCTTTACATGTTTTATGAAATATTGTGAATGTAAGCATCTTATGGTTGATTCAGCACAAAGGGTGATCCTATAAGATTTTATCATCACATTTGGAGACTTTAACAAAAGACTGTTATTTAAAACAGTATTACACTATGTATATTCTTCCTCCTTTTTTTGTATGAGAAATATTGGAGGAGTTGGGATTGAACTACATCATAATTCTCACCTCGAGTTACTATACAGGGATACGTAACTATACTTCTTACCTTTTTTATTGTATGTGACCAATTATTATTTCACCTATTGTTTGTTCTGAATTAACTAGATTTATCCAGCATGCTGGATAATAATCACTGGGTGATGAACGGGGCCATGCATGGATATGGTCCCTACAAATGGCGTGATGTAGGGGCATTTTCTAAGCGATCTAGTTACATCGCTTAAAAAATGCCCTGAAATCACCCTGTATGTAGACCCCATTACAATGCAATAGCCAACTACGGTCCTCGAGAGCTACCAACAGTTCACATTTTCCAGACAACCTAGCTGCTGCAAAGGTGCACTCATTAATCACTGACACATTTTAAAAGATACACAGGTGGAGCTAATTACTTCGCTTGTGATTCTGTGAGGAGATCTGGAAAACATTAACTGTTAGTAGCTCTCGAGGACTGGAGTTGGCTACCCCAGCAATAGACTATTTAAACAAAACCAATCAGGTTAGGGCTGGGGTAGCCAACCCTAGTCCTCGAGAGCTACCAACAGTGCATGTTTTGCAGGTCTCCTCACAGAATCACAAGTGAGATAATTAGCTCCATCTGTGTATCTTTTAAAATGTGTCGGTGATTAATGAGTGCAGCTGTGCAGCAGCTAGGTTGTCTGGAAAATGTGAACTGTTGGTAGCTCTCGAGGGCTAGGGTTGGCTACCACTGCGTTAGGGCAAGCATGGTCAAACTGTCACCCTCCAGCTGTTGTGAAACTACACATCCCAGCATGCCTTGCCATATTTGTAGCATTCCCTAATAGTAAAAATGTGGCAAGTCACAACAGCTGAAGGGCCATGGTTAGGGCATTAGACATGTAAAAATTGCCATGTTTTCCCTGTAGGCAGTTATTTTGAATTTATTCTATCCTGAAAAATACTGTTCATTACTGTGTTTCTTTCATTACTCTGGAAATAACTTACAAGAGATCTCTTCATTCATTATTGACCATCAAATGACCAGATTTGTCCAATTTAGTTGTTTGTACAGTGATCATGTTTTAACAGCTTGAAAATTATTCAGTCTGCAAGATGTAGTTAGCTTGCTGTTTCACTGTTGCCAAAAAGGGGTATAAAGCAAGGAAAACCTATGTTCTGTGCATTTATTTATTAACCGTTTCTTATATAGCGCATACATATTCCGAAGCACTTTACAGAGAATATTTCAACATTCACATCAGTCCCTGCCCCAGTGGAGCTTACCATCTATATTCTCTACCACATGTACAAGCACACAGACATCCTAGGGTTAATTTGTTGGAAGCCAATTAGCCTACCACTATTTTTGGATTGTGAGAGGAAACCGGAGTACACAGAGGAAACCTATGCAAGTATGGGGAGAATATACAAACTCTGCACAGTTAGAGCCATGGCGGGAATCGAACCCATGACTTCAGTGCTGTGAGGCAGTAATGCTAACCATTACACCGTCCATGGTTCCTATAGCAATTGATAGGTGCATTCACGTAGTAAGATAAGTGAGTAACCTCTTGTTGCTATAGCACCTGTAATGAGGTAGTATATAGGTTTTTGGGTCATTTACTTGTTAGACATGGCACCAGAGTGCATTATGGGTAGAATACTACCAAACCGCCACTGGCTTGTAATCTGGGCAATATAATGCTATGAACTTTTCTTTCATCCATCCTGGTGACACAGCTAACCTTGGGATGTTGGAGGGTCCGCAGGAGCAAGGCACCTATTCTGACATCTTTTGAGAGCAGGCTCCTCCCTTCTACTCCAGTTCGTTTTAGGTGCTGACAGGCTGCAGCCGTTTCTTTTGGATTAGAGTAGCTAGGATTTATTTTATTCATTTTCACTAGTTAGGCAGGTTTTGTTCCAGTGTGTTACTACTTGCAGAAGTTCACACACACTGAGGGCGCAGCACAGGGTGACAGAAGCACCTCCTGTCAGCGCTCTGTGCGGAGGGAAGCTGTCTGATCCCTCCACTCAGCGCTTAACCTCTACAAAAGAGAGGTTTTCCTGGGCTCTGGGGGTGTCCAGAACCGGCTCCCTGCGTAGGGGGGGGGGGGGGGGGGGGAGGTGGGGGGAGGTGGCCGCCATCTTGGAAGAGCTTATGGGCTGAAATCCCTTTGGGGAGGTGAAGCCTATTACAGGAAGTCCAGCGCTGAACGACTCCAAGTGATCCCAGGAAGAAGGGTAAACACTGGTGGGAGTGGCTGAAGGGGGGAAAAGGTGCCCTTTTGGCTTCCTTCCCCGCTGAAGCAGACACTTGGTCTCTTCCTGCTCTTTGCACTGGCGCCATTTTCTCTCCAAGCTGTGGAGCTGAAGCAAGGCTGAGAGCAAAATTTTCACTGAAGTGCAGAGAGAAGTTTCTCCTTGGGCAGCACAGTCCCCGCTGATCGCAGAGGATCATTACAGCAGGCAGATAAGTTCACTGGATATATTGCTCTGTGCATTTGCCTGACATTGTGCACTGTGGTTATATCATGACTGAAGGATGTAGTGCTGCTGCTGTGGGGGAGGGAACGCCTGCCTTGTTAGTCCACTGCAAGTTTTGTGGTGTTGAAATAACATGTGAACAGATGGATATGGGGGATTTGTGCCCCTTGTGAGTTTGTGCCCAGTGGAGCGCAAGCCCAGAGGTCTGAGCAGTCTAAACCTGCATGGGCAGCTGCGTTGAGGTCTATGAATGCCTTGGTGAGGGCTTTAAATAGGCAGAGGGATGACCTAGTTAAATCTCCTGGCCCTTTTTCATCCTCCCAGACTTTGGTGGGCTCAGTTACTACGTCTCAGGGGGACCCAGTGATTTTGCAGGTCATGCAGGACACTGCACAGAGTATGCAAAAGATAAATGCATCCTCCTTCAAACACGCTCTTGTCTCCCCAATTCTCAAAAAAACAAATCTGGACCCCAACTCTCCATCCAACTACAGGCCCATCTTCCTCCTCCCTTTTGCCTCCAAACTCCTAGAACGTCTGACCTATAATCGTCTCCTAAGCCACCTTACTGCTAACTCCATTCTAGACCCCCTCCAATCCGGGTTCCGCCCTTTACATTCCACTGAAACTGCCCTGACCAAAGTCACTAACGATCTACTATCGGCTAAATCCAAAGGCCTCTTCTCTATCCTCATCCAGCTTGATCTGTCGGCTGACTTTGACACTGTTGACCACCCTCTCCTGCTCAACACCCTCCGCTCCTTTGGCATCACTGGCACGGTCTTCTCCTGGTTCACCTCATACCTCTCCGATCGCTCCTTCTCCGTCTCCACTCCGAGCTCCTCCTCTCCTACTACTACCCCCCAGCCAGTCGGTGTTCCCCAAGGGTCAGTCCTTGGCCCTCTCCTCTTCTCCCTCTACACCACCTCTCTGGGCACCATCATCATCAGCTCCTATGGTTTTCATTACCACCTTTATGCTGATGATACCCTAATCTATCTCTCCTCCCCCGACTTATCCCCATCACTCCTGTCCAAGGTCTCCGAATGCCTCACGGCCATCTCAGCCTGGATGACCCAACGCTTCCTGAAACTAAACATGGCTAAAACTGAACTTCTAATCTTCCATCCCCCGAACATCCCCTCTTCTCCCACTATCTCCATCAGCATTGGTGAAACCGAGATCACGTCCACCGACCAAACGCGCTGCCTCGGTGTCATCATTGACTCCTCCCTCTCTTTCACCCCCCACATTTGTGCTCTCTCACAGTCTTGCCGCTTTCACCTACGCAACATCTCACGCATCAGACCATTCCTCTCCACTGACGCGACCAAAATTCTCATTCACTCTCTTGTCATCTCCCGCCTTGACTACTGCAACATCCTTCTCTCTGGGCTACCTCTCACCCGCCTCGCACCTCTCCAATCCATTCTTAACGCTGCTGCTAGGCTCATCTTCCTCTCCCGCCGCTCTACCTCCACCTCCCCCCTCTGTTTATCTCTTCACTGGCTCCCCATTCCTTTCCGAGTTCTCTTTAAACTCCTCACCACCACCTACAAGGCTCTCTCCTCCTCCACAGCTCCCTACCTCTCTTCACTGATCTCTATCCACACTCCCTCCCGTCCTCTTCGCTCCATCGCTGACCGCCGACTGACCTCTCACCTAATCACCTCCTCCCACTCCCGTGTCCAAGATTTCTCTCGCGCTGCCCCCCTGCACTGGAACAACCTCCCGCCACCCATCAGGCTATCTGATTCCCTTACCTCCTTCAAGCGCTCCCTCAAAACCCACTTTTTTCGACTAGCCTATCCCTCCTCCTAACCTCTTTTGATCCTCCTATCCTGCCTCCGTTCCCCTCCGTTCCTACTTATCCTATTGTATTTCGTTCGTCCACCCACCTATTTTAGTATGTTAACTCTTATGAGCAGGGCCCTCCTTCCTCACGTACTCACCCTACCTCATTACCTCACCTGTGCTCCTGTCCTGTTCTTCCCTTCCTCTACTTTATCTTCAGTCTCCTTGACAATTTTGACACCTACTTCTGAACTGATGCTGATTTTAGTTCTACCAGCTATACCCCTATTTATACTGTATCTTTCAACACACCCTGTACGTTACCTTGTAATTTGTTTTTTTTGTTTGCTATGTACGGCGCTGCGGACACTTTGCGGCGCCTTATAAATAAACGTACTACTACTACTACTACTTTATGGAACAATTTGGAACAGTAATTCTCCTAGACACCCATTATCTACTCCTCCACTTGAATTTAGATTCTGATGAGGAGGGTGTTTGTGTAGAGGATGCCCTTTGGGATCAGAAAGAAGAAGTTTAAGCTGCTGTCCCTGGCATTGAGGGTTTAATCTCTGCGGTTAAGCAGGCCTTTGACTTGTCAGAGGAGGATAGGGTACCTGCACATTGTGTTTTTAAGAAAGTTTGCAGGGATACTGTGACGTTTCCCTTGGATGAGGGCATGGTTTCATTGCTGGATGAAGCATGGAAAGCCCCTTACAAGAAGCTCCTTATGTCCAAAAGGTTTCCTAACATGCACCCAATGCCGGAGGATCACGTGAAATTATGGGAAAAGGTCCCCTTAGTAAATGCACCTGTGGCCAGGTTATCTAAAGCCACGGCATTACCCATTCAAGGCGGTGCGGCTTTAAGGATCCAGTGGACAAAAAGGTGGAAGGATGCCTTTAAGGCGGTATTTGAAGGGATGGGTTTTACACTTCACCCTATTATTGCCTCTGCTTGGGTATCCAAGGCTATGATTAAGTGGGCTGAGGCCTTAGGAAGTAAGCTACAGCCAGATTCTGAAGCTTTTACACTGGCTGAAAAGCTTAGATGTGCCGTGGAATGTGTGAGGCTTAAAGCTTGGTAAGCAGGCAGTGAATCCGAGGAGGAGGAGGAGCTTCCTTCCCACTACATCAAAACAACCAGGAACCAAGTTTGGGGGTCTATAAGCCATCCTTTTCCTTATACTTTCGGGGGTGCATCTAACAAGACAGGCAGGAAGAGGAAGTTTTCCAGACCGTAATGGGAAGGCACCCAGATCCCGTTTCGGGGCCTTCGCTAAGAAACCTGTGCCCAAAGAAGAAAAGTCCTCTGCATGACGTGGCGGAGACTCCATGTTCTGGGCTCAGAGTGGGGGGGGATCACCTCCTGCAGCTTCGGGAAAGGTGGAGAGATTCCACTAAGGACCCCTGGGTTTATTCCATCATTTCACAGGGTTACAAGATAAATCTCAGGGGGTCTCCTCCAAGAAGATTTCTCCCCACGCCTTTACTGTGGGAAGTGCCTTGGGATGTAGGAGGGTCCTATACTGTACTTCTGATATATAGGACCCTCCTACATCCCAAGGTTAGCTGTGTCACCAGACGGACTCAGAGAAATTGGTTCGAAGATGTGAGATTTGAAGAAGAGTGAGGAGTCCAGCTTAACTCAAAGGCATTACAACTGCTACTTTATATGTCTCTCAGAAACACACCTTACTGGAGCTTAAAGACACACCTTACTAGCTCTTGAAAAACCATGGTTGGGGTGGATGTTCCACTGGGTGTGGTATATGATCCTGACTGGCCGGACTCAGACAGTATGGCAAGCGCAACAAAGCCCCTTGCGGGGTGGCTGCGCTCGCCATGCTGTGGGCACGGTGGCTTGCCACCTATTCTATTCTCCTTTTATGGGGGTCGTGGACCCCCACAAGGGAGAATAGCCAGTGGCCATCGGGACCCTGAGTGTAGGGGTTTTGACTGTCGGGATCCCGTCCGGCACCCGTTCCACTCTACCTTCTCACATAATGCTAGGGGAGTTTCAGTTTTGGTTAAAAAGTCTTCGTTTTCAGGTGGAACACAGCCAGCTAGATGGATACGGTCAATATGTATTTTTTAGAGCTTTCAATAACTTGATAACCTATTGCAATTATAGGAGACTACCTACGGGCAGTGTCCCTCTGTGTTTCTTCCTTTTCACCTGACCTCTATGCAAAATAAATTACCTCAAAGCGAGGCCTTAAAAGGACAACCCTTGTGTGAGCCTGTATTCCTTCTACTAACTCTGCAAGGAAAAAGAAGAACCTGTGTGGTGGGGCAATTAACATTAGCGACCCCGGTGAGTGCATTACATCTCACCTACTGAGCAGGGTGTTACAGGTGTACTACACAGAATCTTAGGAGACTATTTTGGGAAAGGGATGTGAGTGGTGGTGTCCTTGAATGCTGCCAAGGCCTTCAATTCAGTGGAGTGGGAATATATTTGAAAGCTCAATTTACTTTTGGCCCTAGGTTTCTTCAGTGGATTTAATTATTATACCCCGTCCCGGTGGCTCGTATGTCTGTTAATGTTCAGTACAGAAATTGGGCAGTATTACAGAGCGTCATAGTCAAGGGTATTTAAAAAAAATAAAATTAAATTATGGGGAGACAAGGGTGTGCTTGACCTGGTACCCTCTCTTTAGTCAGTCGTTATACACTGACAGCATGCTGCTATACACCGTATAATAAACTTGGTTCTGCTTATAACTATTGGTATCCTCTTTAGCTTTGTCTATTAATGTAGGAACCAAAGACGACTACATATTGAAATGGATGACCCAGTATGTATAGTTGTGCCTACCAGACTCGGTACCAGGAAAGTAGAGGAAAGGAAATGGTAGCACTCACTGTTGTTTAATCTCATCACTTTTCACAAAAGCTACTTCTACTGGATAAATTGCTAAATTTAGTCCTTTTAAAAAATGTATAAACTTTTTATTTAGCTGTAATTATTATGAGTTTGCTTTTTAGGAAAGTGTTGGTCACTAACTAGTACAGTACATACATGGAGATATGATATTTTCTTGTATAAACCTACCTGCAATTGAGGTAAAAATCTATCTGTTAGGGTGGTAATGTTATAAGGGTGGACCCTATATGGCTGACACAAGCAAGGGTTAACATGCTATTTATCATGGTTTTATTTGTGTAGATTTCCCCACATGAGTGTACCTCGCGTGGCTGCCAAGTTTTGGTACATTTTAAAGCTCCCATTCGGAATTCACTTGGATGATAATGTATGAAGTAAAAAAAAAAAAAACCTTGTATGGTTGTAACAGGTATCACATAAAGTGGTTTAGTAACTAGCATAATATCCACTTGCCTACTCTGATCATCTACTCTGATCATCTGTTTACTTTAGGTTCAATATTATTTAATCTTTATATAACCTATATAAAGGTATGCGGTAATATAGTCAACATTTATTTGATAAAGCTGCTTGTTGGGATGCAGCGAAACGTGTTAAGAACCGCCAAACCTGCACCCCCTCTTTCCCCAGTGTGTGACCTATTAATCTGCACCCTCTCTTTCCCCAGTGTGTGACCTATTCGTCTGAACCAACCCCTGGACTGAGCAGTTTATCGCACAAACCAGCGATTTGGAGCCTTTCCACCTTGGTAGAAGTGAATATTATCCTTCACCACTTAATCGAACCTAGGGATGACATATAAACATAATTAAACAACTTAATATTTTGCTTCTAAAATATCTAATGCTCTAGGATGCCATGTCTAAAAGAATTTTTTAAACCCACTGGCTATATGCTGTTGCCCCACAAGTTATTCACACTTTGCAACTGCTCGGACTTGCACAATTTTATTTGCAGCTCCATAGAGCTGCAGCTGTGAATGCTGACATGGTCAATGTATGACAACACAATGTACCGAAATTCCTATAACACTACTTGAAAAGAAGCTTGTAATGAGTTGATATATAAACATTTAATATAGCCATGTACTGTATTATTAAAACTCGGGTAGGAAGACTTTAAAATAGTAACATTATCTTTAGTAGAAGGAAGCAGACTCAGAGGCAGAACTCTGGGAGGCAATGGAGTCATCTGCCGCCGGGCTCCTGCTCTCAAGGGGGCACTTCTCCACCACTGCCAGTTTAAATCCATTAATTGAAAGCCATCAAAATCGCTTCTGTGGCTGAGTTCTGAAATATATATGTGTTCTCCCTCTCTGTATATACAGTATATAATATATATTTCATAACAGACTATATATATTTTGAATAACGGTGTGTGTGTGTGTGGGGGGGGGCACCAATATTCATCTTGCCTCCGGGCAACTGGGACGAACTTACGCCACTGAGCAGACTAATAACTCTTATACAGGAGAGGAAGACAGATAACAGAAGAGCCCGCCTCCCGCAGCAGCTAGTATACGGGGACAGCTGTTTGCGGTGTTATACCATACAATACAGCTAAGGGCACATATGGAAAATGAGGGGCACGTCCCATCCAATACATATCGCAGCGTGTAACATTATCCTAGCGCAAAAGTACTTGTCTCGGTAGATTTACTAAGCGGTGGTTCTGACCGAGGGATTTCAAATGATGATAATAATAAGCACAGACCCGGCAGCTCGATTGCTTTGGAAGCAATGAAGAATGAATGAAGGCATATTTGTATCCCGCCGCCAGAAGAACAGATACGCTGTCGCTTATTGACATCTACCAAGCCCAGAACTCCGTTGGATCCTCTTGAACATGCAGCTTGGTGCCACTGCCTGCCTGCCCAATACTAATATGGCGGCAAATGAACGACCCGCGTTAGCACCGCCTCACTATAACTCCTCCCCCTGGCGACCATGGCTGATTTCCGAGCTACAGATTGTGAGCGGAAGTTACCAGATTGATGCGCTCTGCAATGGATTGGTGCCGCCTGCTCCCTGTGCTGAGCCTGAGCAGTAGCGAGGAAAGGAAAGGCCAAGATGGCGTCGGGAGGGAGAGCGCGGACGGGGCCGTGCGGGTAGCCGGGAGACGGAGGCTGCTGCGCGGGTGATGGGATCCCGGATAAGCCGGGATGTGTGAGAGCTACTCGCGCTCGCTGCTGCGAGTGTCGGTGGCGCAGATCTGCCAGTCCCTGGGCTGGGACTCCGTGCAGGTGACCGCCTGCGACCTGCTCACCGATGTCCTGCACCGGTACCTGCAGCAGCTGTGTCGAGGAGCCCATCGCTACTCCGAGCTGTGTGAGTACCCTACGCTGTGTGTCTGGCAGGTGTGTGTGTGTGTGCATAGGGAGGGCATTGGTCACCATAGCCCTGCACTCGCTGTGACAGTGTGCAATCCCTGGCTACCTGCAATCCCTGGCTACCATATCACTGCACAGTCACACAACACTGATCGCTCAGGTGGACGGTCCTGGACGTATTTATTGTTATTGCTGATCACATGTACAAAGTGGCCCAGGGGCCTTATATTGCTTCTGCCACTGTACAAACAAGCATATTTAAGATCTAAATAAGCATCTTATGATGATCAGGAACGTAAAGGTGCAGGGCATCTAAAGTGGCTTGTGATGCTAACTGCTGTACACTGCTTTGGAAGACACACTGGCAAAACCGGAAATAGCGCAGACTTTATAGGTTGCATTTAGTTTCCGATGTACAAGATATTTTGAAAATGTGATGGTACAACTTCTGAACCATACAGGCCTGGAATTGCCAGGAAAAGAAACCAAATGTCTGGTTATGAGATATATGTAATGCATCTTTATACTAGAACAAGATCCTAGTAGCCTTATAGCTTGATGCAACGTTTTGCACCTAACATGAAGTTGCTAAGATCCATGCTTGGATACAGTATAGAGATGTTTAACATATTATCTGGCATGGAGATGTGTACCCAGCATAAAGTGTTTTTTTAACAATATACTCTATGATGTTGATAAATAGAATGGTGTGTATCTTATTCATAAGTAATAACACCAGCTGACTGGTCACTTCACTTCAAGTTTACAGACACTTGTTTACTGTTTTCAGATCATGGTGGGGAAAAATGCAACAGAGTTGCAGCATTAGCTTGGCAGCTTTATAGTGTTTCACATGCCGTTTGTGAATAAACATTATCAATGTGTTTAATCGGGATATTAAATTGAGTGTTTTCAGGAAGATTCCACTGCGGTGAAGTGTGGCATTGATTCATTGGAGAAGCCTTGTCTGAATTTCCTCACATATTCTATAGTGTAAATGTCAACTTTCGTTTTAATTTAATCTGTGTGATTCATAGCAGAAGTACATGCACTTAGCCAGAATTAAAGCAAGCAGCAGTAAACAGCCACAGAAGCTACCTCCTTGTATCTTCATCTTGTGCAAAATGTGTTTTTTAACTTTGTAAAGGTAACACAGGTCTGATTTGGGCAAATTTCACCTGATTCTGACAGTTCAGGCTCGATTTTATATTGGGTAAAACTGGACCCAATCAGTGGTGTTTGACATGTATTTTGATTCGGTAGATCATGAGTGCAGCATGTATGATGAATTTTATGCATCAGTGTACATCGCAGGTGCTTTTACTACCTGCGATGTGTTGCATCCGATCTTCCTTGAAGTCCGTTGGCAGCTCCCTGGGAGTCCTTTTTACATGCGATTAAATTGCATGCAATTTATCGTATATATAAGATGGAACATCATGTGCCAAATTCTATGGAGCCTTCCCAGGAAGCTGCCAGGGAAGTTGAAGGGAAATCAGGTCCGACTTGTCCTTCGGACAAGTCAGACCTGTGTCTGGGGGTTCTTAAGGCATCAATCCACTTTGGTTCAAGTTTGGTCCTGTTATCCGTACTCACTCCAAATTACATTTGCAATCAAATTCAAAAATCTCATTGATTTTTGTGCCTGAAATATGTTATTGTGCAGCCTTCCCTGAGCAAGTGTAAAGGGGTGTGGATTATTGAGTCGACATGAGTTTTTCACATGTGACCTTTTTTTTCTTTTGTGGAGATAATGCCAACCCTATGCATTATTGCCACTTCCTTGCATTCACCACCCAGGTCATATCATTGCAGTGCTACCCCTTAACTGATCCTGTACTGTATATAAAGGCCCATACACACTGGGCGACTTTGAGCTGAAAGTCCTGAAAAGAGCCTGTTTAAGCGGCTTTGAGCTCAAAGCCGCCCAATGTGTATGCCCCGGCGATGAGCGCTGCTACGTGCTCCCACATAATTGCCAGGAAAGCTGTTCATCTGCTGGCAATACCAGCAGATGAGCGGCTTTGAGGACTGCTTTGCATAGCATTGCACTATGTAAAGCCACCCACCCCCTGCTGTCGGCGCTGGGCAGGGGTAAAGCAGCTCTGTGTGTATGCACTGAGTGGTTTTCCCCCCAGCGATGAAAAGGATCATCGCTGTCCATACACGCTGGGCAAAATCGCCCAGTGTGTATGGACCTTAACAGTTGATTGTATTCAGCTTCTAGCGCGGCAGCGTGTGGAGTGGACACTCCCCCCCCCCCTTCAGCCCTGAAGTCAATGCGGGACGTCACTTACGGTCTTACAGCAAGGCAGCGCTGCCATTGGTTTCACAGCGCTGCCGATCAGGAAGTGGGCGGGGACATGCTGGACCCGCTGTGTTAGTGTTGGCGCACGGTCTCTACTGGTATATAGCGGCGCATGAAGCCACCAACAGCAGGTATGACACTCGCAGTGACCGCCCTTCCCACCTCATTTGGTTGCTGGGTATGGGGGCTGTATAGTGTCTATGTCCAGCAGAGGCGTTGGGAGGGCGGAGCCACCGGAGCTCACTCCTCCCCTCCGCAAATGATCCATGGAAGTTTCTACACTAACGTAACGGCGGCAGCGTGTGCCGACGCCTGCCTCCTGCCCGGCGCCTGCCTCCTGCCCGGCTGCTGCTCGGTCTGGCTTCCGGGCAGCGCAGCAGCACTCCAGAGTCACCAGCCTTAAGGAGAAGGATTTCTGCTGCCGCCCTGTTATCTACAGTATCTATTGGTCCATGGTGGATTTGTTTTTATTTTTTTACTTTTACAGCTAATTTATGTTCGTAAACATAGTAATAAACGAGGTTTGGGGGATTTGTGGGGCCAGGGGGTTGGGGAAGGGGTAGATTCCATTACAGTGTATTATATAGCGCAGCAGATTCCATTACAGTGTATTATATAGCGCAGCAGATTCCGTTACAGCGTCTTATATAGTGCAGCAGATCCCGTTACAGTGTCTTATATATAGATCAGCAGATCCCGTTACAGTGTCTTATATAGCGCAGCAGACTCCGTTACAGCGTCTTATATAGTGCAGCAGATCCCGTTACAGTGTCTTATATATAGCGCAGCAGATCCCATTACAGTGTCTTATATATAGCGCGGCAGACTCCGTTACAGCGTCTTATATAGTGCAGCAGATTCCGTTACAGCGTCTTATATAGCGCTGCAGATTCCGTTACAGCGCCTTATATATCGCTGCAGATTCCCTTACAGCGTCTTATATAGTGCAGCAGATTGCGTTACAGCGTCTTATATAGCGCAGCAGATTGCGTTACAGCGTCTTATGTAGCGCAGCAGATTGCGTTACAGTGTCTTATATAGCGCAGCAGATTGCGTTACATCATCTTATATAGCACAGCAGATTACTTTACAGCGTCTTATATAGTGCAGCAGATTCCGTTACAGCGTCTTATATAGCACGGCAGATTCCCTTACAGCGTCTTATATAGCGCAGCAGATTCCGTTACAGCGTCTTATATAGCGCAGCAGATTGCGTTACAGTGTCTTATGTAGCGCAGCAGATTGCGTTAGTGTCTTATGTAGCGCAGCAGATTGCGTTACAGTGTCTTATATAGAGCAGCAGATTCCGTTACAGTGTCTTATATAGCGCAGCAGATTCCGTTAGAGTCTTATATATTTCAAATGTAACATGCCAACACATGTTAGCCATGCCCCCAATTCATTACCGGGAGGAGGGGCGCAAATTATGCCCTTGCTCCGGACACCATGGCACCTAGCTACACTGCTGATGCCCAGCTGCGGTCGGCCGGGCACATGACCGTAGTATGCCCGCAGCCTTGTATCTGTTGCACTGGCGGCCACACAATTATATGGGCGCTCGTCAGCTGTTGATTGGCTACAGATACCATTGTGTCCTGCTGCATACCTCCCAACATGGCCCTCTCCAGGAGCATTCTGTCCCTCCTTGAGAGGGTCATGTTGGGAGGTATGCTGCTGGGACTTGTAGTTCTCCAGAAGATGACATGTCAGAGGTTGACAACTGCTGCTTTTCCATCAGCACATGCCTACTCTTATGGTACAGCTGGCCATTTACTGCAGCTATTGCTGTAGATGCAGGATACCTACCTGACCCCACCATCCTATAAAAAAGGTGAATGCTGCTTCAATGGGGGGGAATTCATGTGTTGTGTGTGCCTGTGGCCTCTAGATGGTGCCTGATGGAGTGGACAGCCATAGGTGCTGATATGACAGGGTCTGGGTTAGGTTAGTCCAGTGGTTCCCAAACTCACTCCTTTAAGACACCCTGATGGTCCATGTTTTATTGATATCAATTCTTATGGATCAAATTAACTTAGGAAATAACTAGTTACATCAAATTAATTTAGGTAATAGTTAAGCCACCTGTGCTCAAGCATTTATATCCTAAAGACCATATAGCATAAATGTGCTGATGGTGTGACGCTCCAGTGTCACAAGATGGTTATATAGCATAAATGTGCTGATGGCGTGACGCTCCGGTGTCACAAGATGGGTTATATGGCATAAATGTGCTGATGGTGTGACGCTCTGGTGTCACAATATGGGTTATATAGCATAAATGTGCTGATGGTGTGACGCTCAGGTGTCACAAGATGGTTATATAGCATAAATGTGCTGATGGTGTGACGCTCAGGTGTCCCAAGATGGTTATATAGCATAAATGTGCTGATGGTGTGACGCTCAGGTGTCACAAGATGGTTATATAGCATAAATGTGCTGATGGTGTGACGCTCCGGTGTCACAGGATGGGTTATATAGCATAAATGTGCTGATGGTGTGACGCTCAGGTGTCACAAGATGGTTATATAGCATAAATGTGCTGATGGTGTGACGCTCCGGTGTCACAGGATGGGTTATATAGCATAAATGTGCTGATGGTGTGACGCTTAGGTGTCACAAGATGGGTTATACAGCATAAATGTGCTGATGGGCTGATGGTGCGACGCTTAGGTGTCACAAGGTGGTTATATAGCATAAATGTGCTGATGGTGTGACGCTCAGGTGTCACAAGATGGTTATATAGCATAAATGTGCTGATGGTGTGACGCTCAGGTGTCACAAGATGGTTATATAGCAAAAATGTGCTGATGGTGTGACGCTCAGGTGTCACAAGATGGTTATATATTATAAATGTGCTGATGGTGTGACGCTCCGGTGTCACAAGATGGTTATATAGCATAAATGTGCTGATGGTGTGACGCTCAGGTGTCACAAGATGGTTATATAGCATAAATGTGCTGATGGTGTGACGCTCCGGTGTCACAGGATGGATTATATAGCATAAATGTGCTGATGGTGTGACGCTCCGGTGTCACAAGGGGCCTTATTTTGGTTCATTCTTTATGACAAAATCCTTCTTAGATGGGCAAAACCATGTGCACTGCAGGTGGGGCAGATGTAACATGTGCAGAGAGAATTAGATTTGGGTGGGGTTTTACTTCAAAGTGAGATCTATATTGCAGTGTAAAAATCATGCAGTCAGTATTTTACCTGCACAGAAACAAAATTACTCACCCAAATCTAATTCTCTCTGCACATGTTACATCTGCCCCCCCTGCAGTGCACATGGTTTTGTCCATCTAAGAAGGATTTTGTCAGAAAGAATGAACCAAAATAAGGCCCAAGATGGTTATTATAGCATAAATGTGCTGATGGTGTGACGCTCCGGTGTCACAGGATGGTTATATAGCATAAATGTGCTGTGGTGTGACGCTCAGGTGTCACAAGATGGGTTATATAGCATAAATGTGCCGATGGTGTGACGCTCCGGTGTCACAGGATGGATTATATAGCATAAATGTGCTGATGGTGTGACGCTCCGGTGTCACAGGATGGATTGTATAGCATAAATGTGCTGATGGTGTGACGCTCAGGTGTCACAAGATGGGTAATATAGCCTAAATGTGCCGATGGTGTGACGCTCCGGTGTCACAGGATGGATTATATAGCATAAATGTGCTGATGGTGTGACGCTCAGTTGTCACAAGATGGGTAATATAGCCTAAATGTGCTGATGGTGTGACGCTCAGGTGTCACAAGATGGGTTATATAGCATAAATGTGCTGATGGTGCGACGCTCCGGTGTCACAAGGTGGATTATATACTGTAGCATAAACATGCTGATGGTTTGTAGCTCAGGTGTCACCATTTTGACCTTTTAAATTAAAATGTGCCCTCGTGATTGAAAAATGTGCCCTCGCGATTGAAAAATGTGCCCTTCCCGTGGTCAGCACCCTGCCCTAAAAAATTTCTAGAGTGAACACTAAGCATGGTATTCATTCTAGCACACTCTGGTCAGTGCTTATATACAGAAAAGTGTTCTAAAAGCATCGGAGTAGAGAGTGACACCCCAGGCAGGAAAGAGGAACTGCACAGGCTTTGACAAGTGCACAATGCTGAACACTATTGGTATCTTATCGATTTCAGATAGGGTTTCACAGGGTCAGGGTTTTTTGGGTTTTGTACAGATTTGTCTTGTGTTTTATCAAAAGTGGTGGCTCTTGCGTATGTGGAGGAGCGGGCTGATGTGGTGTGTGTGTGTGTGTGTGTGTATATATCCATTATGTCACCAAACACACAATATCGATCTGCCAGACATGTTATGTAGAAACATAGAATTTGAAGGTAGATTAGATAAATTTAGCCAGGTGTTCTAAGGTGGTGGTTATTAGGGTTAGGGCAGGGGTTCCCAAACTTTGTGGAATCACGGCACCCCAGAGTATCAGATCGTTTTTCATGGCACCCCTAGACCAAAAGTTTCTCATTAAGAAAGTCAGAAAAAATATTAAGTTAATACATTTGTGTTTATATCTCATCCTTAGGGTCAGTTATGTGGTAATTATCAGGATTCACCTCTGTTTGTCCACAATTTGGCTATTACTTTGGCCATAAACAACTTAAATTTGATCATGGACCACCAATCCAGGGCACCCCTGCAAGTCCCTCAAGGCACCCCAGGGTGCCACGGCACACAGTTTGGGAACCACTGGGTTAGGGTATTAGACTAGTCTGTTTTCCCATGCAGCATTACATTGTCATTATCCCCTCCATTCTTTCTCTGCACCGTCTCATTTACCAAATTCATTCCCCTTATAACAGTATTTCAATTGTTACCATCTTCTGTATGTACAACATCATAACAGTTTTCTTTCTGTATTTTTGACTGACTGTTTTTTTTGGTTTTACATAATTTTAAACAAAGACATGGCACACTTTCTCTACTAGTACTCAAGGGACTTATTGGGGATGGTTAAGGTATTATGGTATTAGGATTAATGTTTGGATTATTTGTGTTTGCTGTTAAAATAAGGAGGTGGGTTAAGAGCAAGTCTGCATTGACCATTACACCTGGTACACCGCATAGAGAGCCAAGCTTTGAGGATGCTGTCACAGACTGAAATAAGTACTTTCCTGTTAATGCCCATCCTACTACCTCCATGAACCTGGGGCTCTTTCACTCCTGCTCAATGGGCAGCTGCTTCCACCGGGACTCCTACAAAATACTGATTAACTTCGCTTCACCCTATATAGTCACCAGGCTAAGATTGCAATTGCGGCATTTTATAATGTTCTTTTCCTGTGGTTTTAAAGTGATCTATATGTGCAAAGCAGACAACTGACAACATGTGCAGTTATTTGTCAAAGCAATCTGAGGGGTAGATTTATCACACTGCGCTATGGGGCATATGCGCTATCCCTGTGCGCTAAAGCAGGGGATAGCGCTTCCCCCTCATCTATCAAACCCGCTGTGCGGGTGCTGTAACGGCGGTGCTATGGGGAAGGAGGGATAACGTTATATACGTTATCTAACTGGGCGCCGCCTAATATACCTTATTTATTAATTAACTGGATGGCCGCTCGCTCCTCTGTTATTCGTATGTGCATAGAATTATCTGGTGCTGCGGGGCTCTCCTGCTTTTTTCTTCGCTGCTTGCTGGTCTCCGGCGTCTGCAAATTCAAACTGCGCATGTGCCGGGTACACAGCATCCCCGGCGAACATTACCCGGCGCATGCGCAGTTTGAATTTGCAGACGCCGGAGACCAGCAAGCGGAAAACTGCGCATGCACCGGGTACACAACTCGAGACCAAGGTATCCGGCGCATGCGCAAAAGACGCCGCCGGACACCAACGCATTATTCGTTATGGGAGGGAGCGTATCCCCGGCAAGAGGGGATAACGCACTCACATAACGTGCAGCCACACAATAATAAAAATGGGCAAAAGTCAGGTTCTCTTCACCACGATAAAGTGGTGAAGCGAACCTGCGCCCTTAAGGATCGGTAAGGAAATATTAATAAATCTACCCCTGAGTGTGAAGAGGCAACCACTACTCATTGCAAGATGTGTTTAACATCACAGTGGACAGCGTGCTAACAGTCATAATACCGATGCTGGCATCTTAACTTGCGGCCTTAAGAATGGCACAGAATCATGACAGTGATAAGGGTGCTTTCGCCAGGATCCAAACTGCTGGTCTGCTGAAATTAATTTGTGGGTGAGGGCTGCGGCTATATCAAGATATTGTTGACCGTCAAAAGGTCGACACCAAGTGTTCAACATGCATATGAAAGGTCAACAGAGGTGAACATCGACAGGTTAAAAAAAAAAAAAAGTAAACACAAAATAGTCTACATATTTTTGGGGCCAAATCTTGTATATTTAATTCTCAGCGACCATATTGCCAGCAATATTGCACAGTGTGTACACGGCTTTAGTTCCTATTCACACTAGAGGTCAATGTGAATAGTAAATTAAGCAAATGTTGGAAGAAAAAACAAACATAATTGTTGTACAGGTTTACCTATTGACTTAAAACCCATACATGGTATAAACAATGAACAATATAAACAGGTGGGGGAACATGTACAGTCATACAGAGTTATTCCGATGGGAAACTGTGTTAGATTATGTGCAAAGGGTTATGGCACGACTAGACAGTGAGGAGTTCACTTGTCGACAGGTGAACCGCTTGAGGGAAGAAACTTTTTAGGCTTCTGGTGGGAATAGCCCTGTAGCGTCTGCCTGATGGCAGCAGGTTAAACAAGCCATGGCCAGGATGTAGTTGGTCCTTGAAGATCTGTCCTGATTATCTTCTCCGCAGTTCTGACTTCCTTTTGGAGTCTGCATTTGCATAACCTCGTTAGTCCATTTCTTAACGGTCTTGACGACAGGGTTAGCCGCTCTCAACTTTTGCATATAGGTAGGGAGTAGGTGGATGAGGCAGTGGTCAGATAGTCTGAGTGCAGCACAGGGATTGACCGGAAGGCAGACTTAAGGGTGGTGTAGCAGTGGTCAAGGGTACGCCCCCCTTCCCTGGTGGGGCACGTGACTTGTTGTTTGAACTTTGGTAGCTCCTGGCTTAGATTAGTTCTAAGTCACCCAGCACTATGATAAGAGAGCCCGGGTGTGGTGCAGGGCTTCCTTTGAATTCCCGGGGGGAACAGAAGGGTTTGCAGTTGATACATAGCATCTCCAGGTGAGGGCTGCATGATTTGCCTATGATTGTGACATTGGTGCACTACCTATCATTATCCTGCTCGTTGCCAGGGGTTAACCTGCTTGTTGCCAAGGGGTTTAAAATGCACACCCAGTATTAATAATATTGAGGTGCAGGGTCCCGTATGTAGGGTGTCCGGATCTCCAAGACATACTCCCGCCCACATCCCATTGCACATACATTTTTAGCTAGATCGCATTGCACGCAAATCGCATGCAATGTGATCTAGTCCATAACGCAAACAATTATTGCTTAAAGGTGCCCATACATGGTACAAATTGCTGAAATGTGCAGAGTGATAAGTGGCACATTACTTTGAATCTAATTCCCACATATATGTAAACACATATAGAGTACCATTTGGTTAACATGGCTTTGGGGAAGCAAAAAATAAAAATAAAAACTACAATCCAATTGGTTTTCTAAAGTGATATGAAATCTAAAAAAAAAGAGGAAATCCTGGGTTTAACCCTTCTATTTATGAACATAAGTTTATACTAAGGCCTGGTACACACCAGAACGATCCTGATTGTTAGTAGATCGTTAGCAGATTGTGTGATGGTCGCATGATCTGTTGGAGCACACGATCTGCTAACGATCTGCATCCAATCTGATCCCAATCCGATCTGAGTCTGTATCCAGTTGAATGGATCTTTTACAGATCCGACTTGCAGCAGGTAGGATCTGTAAAACGACCAAACGACAGCGGGGACGCGCATTGGATTGGAATTGGACATAAACATGCCCAATCTACATACAATCTACATACAATCTGCATCCAATCGGTCGGAATTGGATCCAGATTGATGGAAATGAGCCCTAATCGTTCTGGTGTGTACCCCCCCTAACAATAAAAGAGCATTGTTCCTGTTTTAGTCCAAGTTGGCATACTTTTTGTCCCGATCTGCTGAGTTAAAGCTGATAAGACTATTGGCATCAATGCAGTTTCAAAGAACTGTTCTAGTGGCCACTATATTGACAGGATGCAGAGAAGGTGACAGTGTATTTTTTTTGCTATTACATTTAACAAGTCACAACATCAGACTTTCTATGTAAAGTAGTGGTGAACCTGAGGACTGGATGCTTTTGCATAGTCTGCTTTATGTAGCCTGTTCCTAAGTCCATACAAGCAGAGATACAAGCAGAGATTTTTAGATGTGTTCATAGCAATGCAACTAAAACAACAAATATTGTATACAACAGTGGTTGCCAAACGTTGTGCCTATGACCCTGGGGTGCTGCAAGACTCTTGCAGAGGTGCCTTAGATTGATGGTCTAGGACCAAATCAAATTGGTTATGGTCAAAGTGATAGGCACAACCAGTACTAGTGGCTGCCAATAATAAAAACAAATAGGACAATCATATACAGAGTGTTAACGGTAACATTGTCAACAACATGAAATATTTGAAATACATTTGGATGTAGCTGCAGATAGACCCCAATAAAACCTAAACCTTTAATAAACACTAGCTTCTAAGGGGATGCAGTCAATTTACCTACAATCAAAACCCCGACTGTCAAACTACCGGCAACCATTGACCGACGGTAAAAATACAGAGGAGGTCATAATACAGACATACTTTACCATCCCAGTGGACATGGAGAGGGAATATAATAGTGTGCCAAGCGCAGCACTACGTTTGACTGTCCATGTCGCAACGACATGTGCCGTGAGGCAGAATTTTATGCCCTACCATCCACTAGGGCGTGGAGGGAGTATAAAATAGTATGGGCCTTATTTTGGTTCATTCTTTCTGACCAAATCCTTCTTAGATGGGCAAAACCATGTGCACTGCAGGTGGGCAGATGTTACTTGTGCAGAGAGAATTAGATTTGGGTGGGGTTTTACTTCAAAGTGAGATCTATATTGCAGTGTAAAAATAAAGCAGCCAGTATTTTCCCTGCACAGAAACAAAATTACTCACCCAAATCTAATTCTCTCTGCACATGTTACATCTGCCCCCCTGCAGCGCACATGGTTTTGTCCATCTAAGAAGGATTTTGTCAGAAAGAATGAACCAAAATAAGGCCCTATGCCCGAAGCATGGCGAGTGCAGCGAGGGTACGCGGTACACTCATACTCAATATATATGTCACGGGGGTATCACTAACAATTTTATTCTAACTGTAGCAACGTTTCAATGCCACTTAGGCATTGTCATCAGGCTTGGAATAACAAAATGGTAATGCAAACATACCTTAAATAGACACAGAGTGAAAGATGCCATTGGAAAGGCAGGAACCGTCCGTGCGGCGCTTGCCAATGACGTCGGCGGCAATTGCCGTCTAGCCGTCCTAACGTGCACCCGTCACCATGGTAACTGGAAAAAACAACATACGTGTATAGTGTTCCTTCTAGGAACTAGGGCGGGGGGGTCTGACTGGGCACGCCGACGTCACTATTTTGGGCGTGCCCGGGCCGCCAACGTCACAAAAGGGGCGTGCCCGGGCCGCGACGTGATGAAAAGGGGCGTGCCCGGCCGGCGGAATCACGCAGAGGAGTGGGCGCGGCCGGCGGTGTCATGCACAGGGGTGGGCGCGGCCGGCGGCTTCATGCACAGGGGGCGGACCCGGCCACCCGGAAGGCTGTAAACTGCCGGGGAAGTGCCGGGCATCGCTATGTACAGCGGCGCCGGGCTTCCCCGGTCAAAACAGCGGGGACAAAGGCAGGCTGGTTTAGCGGGGCGCTGCCAGAGGGGCAGGGCGCATTTTTCACTTTAAAAATCGGGCAGGGCGCAGCGCCCCGCTAAAACAGCCTAGCGGGAACACTACATGTAAAAACAATGTGCTGACATGTATACAGACTATAGCAAGGAAATTACATACAATAGTACTAATAATATACGCACACAATCAGGTTATACATAATGCGCCAACAATGCGCACATGTACATTAATATCTACTGCATGCATGGAGTGGGGGGCGGGTGACGTCACTGAGTGATATCGTGAAAGATATCGGTCAGTGCGCATTCCCTTGATCATTCTCCGGTGGCACCACTGACATAGTTTGTCTGTTTGTCTTCCGGCAGCAAGGGCTGTAGGTAGCTGGAGCCTTTAGTTTATTTTGGAATTGCTCTTTGCCATGTGTGGTGATGGTTCAGCCGTCGGCGCCAGCACAGGTTCTGCAGCATCATTTGTCCACACCCAAACAGGAATAAAACTGCAAGTAAGCAAAATATAAAAGGCCTGTTCATGTATGGTGTTACTGATGTTTTAGAGTTCAAATAACAGTAAATATCTGTCTTAACGCGTTGGAATGTTAATAACAGAACATGGGAGGGCTCAGCTCTCACAGATGTTGGCCTGTTTAGCAGATATTTTGCACATCTCACAATATAGTATGAAGTGGGGATTACATGATACTGAAAATATTTTAACAATATGTGATACATTTAGAAACACTGTTTTTGCATTTGTTTTTGTGTATTTCCCATACTAAAGGTGTGTACACATGCATCGATTTTACTTTTGATTTCCTCAGTTCCACCCCCCTTTCAATATGGCCTTTGGTTTCCATTCCATTTCACATTCAATCTGCACTCTTTTGCATTCGATATTGATTTTGATGTGCTTTCTAGGCACAGTGTACACATTCGAGTTTACGGCACAGTCTATTTTTTGGTACTTGTTTCTTAGCATGGAATGCATCTTATGCATTGCATCGCATGCCATATAGCCGCATGCGATGCGATTTTAAATTGTATAAGCACCCTAATGGGTGTTTTCAATGTTAAATGCACCCCCACTATGAACGCTAACCCAAAGCGTGGCGAGCCCGCGAGGGGCGGCGGTACGTGTCCTCCGACCTTTTCATACCCCCACTCTCCACGTCGAGTTGATTTTAGATAGTGTGGCGAGCGCAGCGAGGTGACGCGTATTACTTTTCCATGTATTCCATGTCCCCTCACGGGGCTCGCCACGCTTCGGGCTCGGTGGCTCGCTGCGCTCACCACACTATCTAAAATCAACTCCACGCCGACGTGGATAGTGGGGGTATGAAAAGGTCGGAGGACGCGTACTGCCGCCCCGAGCGGGCTCGCTGCGCTTGCCACGCTTCGGGTTGGCATTGATACTGGGGGTGCTTTTAACATTGTAAGCACCCATTACGGTGCTTGTACAATTAATAATCTTTTAGGGGGGGCATTTAACATTGAAAACACCCATAAGGGTGCTTATACAATTTAAAATCGTATACCATCACATTGTATGCCATATACAATGGTATACGATTTAAAATTGTATAACATCGGGTGCCATCGCGTCACATCGCATACCATTGTAAGGCTTATGGTATACGATGTGATGGGTGCCGTGCTAGGAAACAAGTACCATTTTTTGTTTCGATATAGAGAAAACGGGAGAGTGCATCATAAAAACCATTCAAATTCAGTTTCGCTTCTCTAAACAAGATCGAATCGAAAACCTGTCAAAATTGAAGCATGTGTACACCACTTAAGAGTTATCTGAGCACTTGTGTAGGAAAGTTGTATAACCAGCAGGATTTTTAATGATGGTTAGTCCTCAGCTTAGTCACAATGATATTTCTTCCCTACAACTTGCTTTAGTGCCTTGCAAATGTGCTTCAGTGTTTATAATAAATGCAGTTAACTGGTGATCATTTAACACCTATTTATTAATGGAAATAACTTTTATGTATTTGTATTTCTTCACCATTAAGAATTCCATGTGCACTTAATGTTAGACATAGTATTTTAAGTTGCATTTTGTCACTAATCTTGGTTTTGTATTGTAGATGGACGGACAGATCCCGTTCTTGACGATGTAGGACAAGCCTTTAAACTAATGGGAGTGAATCTCCTTGAACTGGAAGACTACATTCACAATATTGAACCAGTTACCTTCCCACATCAGATCCCATCCTTTCCTGTCTGCAAGAATAATGTCCTGCAGTTTCCTCCTCCTGGAAGCAAAGATGTTGAGGACCGGAAAGAATATATCCCTGACTACTTACCGCTTATCATCTCTTCTCAGGAAGGTATTGTGCACATCATTTTGATCTTGTCCATTTTAGTTGGTTTAATAGACCTTTAAAAAAGGCTTAATCAAAGTTAAACCTATAAATTGGGAATCACCTTGATACTGGTACAGGTACACCACCGATTCTCTGGCAACCAATGGTCCGGAACCTCCTTTAATCTGGACACATCGTGTTAGTGTTTTTTTTTTTTTTTTATAGACATAGTGGGAGGGTTTATAAGTAGTTGCGAGGGCAATGGGAGTGGGAGGGGTGTTGGGATGCAGGGGTGGGGGTTCGCGCTGCAAGGACTGCTACACGCTGTGGGGACCGATACCCACTGTGGGAGGTGGAATGCCACGTGAGCAGGATACAAGCTGCGGGTAGTGTGGCGGAGGTGAGAGCCGGGCTGCGGGGATCGTGCTGCCGGGTCATGGGGCTTTAAAATGGTATCACTGATAATCCGGCAAATTCGGCAATCCGGCTCAGTGCCGGAATCGACTATGTTGTGTTCAAAGTGAATATGCAACATAACCTGTTATCTAGGGTGCATTTAGAAATCAAATCTGTTCACAATTGTGCCAAGTTTTTGAATTCGCTATTCCATTTATGTTCAGTGTATGGCTGTAAATGATACATTTTTGCAAACAGAAGCAAATTGTGCCCCTCACCACATAATCGAACCTATGAATGTCCTGTAAATACAATTTATTTTTTTTTCTCTAAGTTTGTCCTGCGACTTAGGGTTATCATGTAAAAAAATCTGATACTCTAGGATGCTTTCACTCTCTCAAAAGTTTGAGAGCCACTGGTGTATATAGAAAATTCTCCAGATGTGGTTGGGGAGGAATGGGGGTCCGGCCGGCCAGTGCGCTCTATGGGGGATATTCAATCTCCGTCGAGCATCTCCCGTGGGGGAGATGCTCGACGGGCCCTATTCAATGCGGTCTTCCCCGACAGCATTGAACAGGGTTTTCTCCCAGAACGAGCCCGACATCTCTAGCTGTCGGGCTCGTTCTGCCGAGAACAGCCGGGAAGTGACGAGATGCCGGCTGCATCTCGTCACTTCCCGGCCGCAACTCGACCCGCTGCAGGCGGGACATTGAATCCCGCCTGCGTGTTCTCGGTCGAGCTGACCGAGAACGGGACTGGCTCACGGCAGGCGAGCAAGCTCGCCTGCCGTGATCGGAACATTGAATATCCCCCTATATCTCTCAGGCAGAGGTTCATCGCTGGCCAGTAGAAGTGGCTTCATGCAGCAATGGGACAGCTGTAACCAGTGTATCGTAACTTCATTTTCCAGCCTGCCTGGGTGCAAACAATGACTTAAGTTGAATAAAATAGAGGATAAGTACAGGGTACATACAAATAGCTGTATCAGCGTGGCAGAAAACCGTAATGATATGATGCAGTCATAGATGGTTTAAGTAAGAGAAGGAAAAGCACAATAGGGAAGAGGGCCCTCCTCGTAAGAGCTTACAATCTAAAGCTGGGGTGGGGGGCCGTATGCGGCCCCCGTAGACAGTTTGCCGTAGACAGTCTGAGTGGCCCTCCCACCCGCCTGGCTGCTTTGCCGGGAGTCAAGTACAGGGTCATTCTCGCAAGAGGTCGGTAGTTCTCATGAGATTCCGGTGGAGCTCACACACAAAATATTGAGCATTTTTGGGGATGTGCGAAATGGAGAAACAAGCGCCATCAAGGTACTGCTCGCCACCACTTACAATCATACATGCAAGAATTTGTGTGGAGAAAATGCCTTGCAGGCAACAACCCATTTGACCGCATGTTGCATGCATTAACACAGCTACCTAAATCAAATTGACTTTTAAAAAAAAAATTTTGTTATTCATGTTGTATTTACTGTCAGTTTTATTGGCCTTTCATTGCCACTTTTTTTTTCATGATATTTATTCTATCATATTTTATCATTATATACTAAAAATTAATACAGTTCTTCGTTAACACCTGTTGTCATTACTGTGTCAGATGATTGATATTGATGGTGTGAATGTGTCCCCAAGGACCACAACCCCCCACCCACTATCCAGGCCATCCCGAAGTGTGGCGAGTGCAGCGGTACGTATACTCCAACCTTTTCATACCCCCACTATCCATGTCTGCGTGGAGTTGGTCTTAGATAGTGTGGCAAGCGCAGCGAGCCACCAAGCCCGAAGCGCGACGTCCGCACGTGTAATACTTTACATGTATTCCGCAGTGGCTCGCTGCGCTTGCCACACTATCTAAAACCAACTCCACGCCGACGTGGATAGTGGGGTATGAAAAGGTCGGAGGACGTGTACCGCAGCCCCTCGTGGGCTCGCTGCGCTCGCCACACTTCGGGTTGCCGTTGACAATGGGGGTCCATTTAACATTGTAAGCACCCATTTGGGTGCTTATACAATGAAAAATCGCATTGCATCATGCGATGCGATTAGATGCTGTACGATCAAAATCGTGGGTGCCCAGATAATACACAAGTACTGATTCCTCTTAATCAACAGCACCTGGAGACTGTCAGTCGTATTCAGCGGCAGCCGCCGAAGCATGGGACGGCTGCAGCAGAACTATTTGTAAGATAAATTTTTACATATGGCCTGCGAAGGATTTTTTTCCCTATACAAACTGCACCAAAAAGGTTCCCTACCCCTGTTCTAAAGGGAAGGCTTACACTAACATGGATGACACAGATGGGGTAGTCGGTGAACAAGGAACAGAGTTTTATTTTTAAAGTGATATGTGACTGGCTGTTGTCCTCAGCAGCATCTGTTCCTCTAATTATTGGAAGACCTTTCAATCTGCATTTTTTTTGATTGCACATGCATTTTTTTTTTTTTTTTTTAGTTTGTCATTGGTGTAGTAATTAATGTGTGCCTGATTTGAATACTTTTACAGTACAGGTTGAGTATCCCGTATCCAAAATGCTCGGGACCAGGAGAATTTTGGATAACGGATTATTCCGTATTTCGGAATATTTTAATATTTCAATGATGTATTTTGAAGTATCTTGCATTTATGCTGTATAAACACATAATATACACACAAATATATTTTATTACCACATAAAATACACACAAACATATTTTAATTGTTCAAAAAACAAGGTTTCAAAACGTGAAACAAAATGTGTGTACAGGTTGAGTATCCCGTATCCAAAATGCTCGGGACCAGGAGAATTTTGGATAACGGATTATCCCGTATTTCGGAATATTTTAATATTTCAATGATGTATTTTGAAGTATCTTGCATTTATGCTGTATAAACACATAGTATACACACAAATATATTTTATTACCACATAAAATACACACAAATATATTTTATTTGTTCAAAAAACAAGGTTTCAAAACGTGAAACAAAATGTGTGTACTATCTCAGCACTGAATTTGAATGCCAAGCAATCATTGTCTTGCACATATATAGTGCCAGTTACATATCATGTCCCCAGTGATGCTGTTACATATGTCCCCAGTGAGTTTTTAGCAAAAAAAAAAATTTCTTTTCACTTTCTGGAATGTCCGTATTTCGGAATAATTCGGATAACGGATATTCGGATACGGGATACTCGACCTGTATATCATTTTGATGGTTAATATTTATGCTGCAAAGATGTTTAATGTTTGAGGACTCCATTTAGGAGCTGCGCTTACACAACATGTGATTTATACACAGCTGTTGAGATTCTATAGTTACGTTTAAGTTTATTTTATTAGTGTTTTTTAATTGGTGCATCTATTAAAATAAAGTGACAATAAGTTACATGGCAAAATCAACCTGGTTTTGCCGTGTTAATTTTTGCTGCGTTAAAGAAAAGGGAAAACTCTCTCAAAACTTTCTGAAACACTCACTCGATTTACATTTGGCCCCTGGTCCTTTTTTACCCCCATAATAAAAATAGTTTTTCCCCCAAAAAACATTTTAAATGGAGGGAGTGTAGAAAAAAAAAGGGGGCGGGGGTGTATGAACAGGAAACGGTCATGGAACGTGGAGTGAAGAGTAAGCAACTAGCACCTACATAATACAGCACAAAGGGCCAGCAAAGAGTGATAAACAACCAGCCAATCTGCTCCTAACTGTCATGTTACAGACTGTTTGAAAAAATGTCAGGTAGGAGCTGGTTGGTTGTTTATCACTCTCCATTTGATCACTTTATGAAGCTTGATAAAATGGGTCCACATAAATGGACAGCATCAAATATACTAGATGTAAAGTATACAGGGAAGAAACTTTATTTAGCGTAAATTGAAGGGGCAGGGTTCGCAAATACTCACTATAGTGAGTATTTTACCCACTTTGGAGCATCAGGGACTCATTTTTTATGAATAGCTGGGTCCCCTGGGACACAGCCATTTCGGCATGCACGCCGTGTTAATATGTGTGACAAGGGCGGAGGGATCTGTTTCCCCCTCAGTGGTAATGCGACCGTGACACAGCGTGACTTACGGCCGCTTCACACATCTGCTGGGTCCCTATCACCGCAGGTCATAGGCATCAGTGCACGGAACCCACGTAAGCTGGCTCCTGCACTGTGCCTCAACAACAGACGGCTGGAGCCAACACCAGAAGCAGCTGCTCAGCAGGGGAACAGCACTGCGGCTGGTGTGAGGACAGAGCACGAGGAACTGAAACCAGCATTGGGGGCCAGAACCAGGGAGGATGTGACAGTGAGGACGGAGCAGACCCGGGCAGGAAGTAGAAGTAAGAGGGGTGCGTGGTCCATTTAGCAGGCTGCTTGGTTGTGTCATGTAAGGGGATTTATTGCTAGCAGGACTCGGGCTTCAGACTTCCCTCCTCCTCTCCTACCTCGCGGTGCTGCTCTCGTGTGTCACTGTCACCTCCTCCAGGCTCTGAGTGGTGGCTGTTAATGGCCCACTTGTCCCCTCCTCCCCTCACTGCACAGCTGGCAGAGAGGCTGCAGCTCACCAATTAACTCTTAACAGGCAGAGCTGCCTGTAGGAGAGGAGCCTATAGACTGCTGGGATTTCACTAACCCTATCCCTCCTGTTCCTGCTGCCATTACTTTTACTATTGTGATTGGTGCAGCACAGGTGTCCCTATTCCTTTTTAGTATATGTGTACCTTGCTCAATGTGAGTAGGCACATTGCCATTTGATTCCCCCCCCCCCCCAACCCACAATAGCCACAGTTTTGGGGTGCCCAAATCTATGTTTGCTTACAAAAAAAAAAAAAATAGGCTCAGGCTGGCCCTTGGCTCAGGGTATATGCCATATGGAGGAGAGGAGGAGGCTTCTGTATGTGCCATGCTGGGGAAGGGAAGAGGAGTCTTTATTCCATTGGGACCCAGAAAAGGTCAAGTAGGACCCCGATTTTTGTAAGTGAGGGGTCCCAGGGACCCATCATTTTTGGGGGTTTTCGCGATCACTGAGGGGGATATATTTTTATGGCTGGCAAATGACTGGAGCATCACATTCATGCCAAGCCATCCCTTTTTTTTTGTTAAGTGGAGAAGAGGCTGAAAAGGAGTATGGCATGAATTCAGTTTCCATAGTATAGTGGAAGACGTGAACCAGTGCAGCACATCCTGTTATGCAAATATCTCTGAATATATATCTGTGATGGGGTTGAACTATGCTAGGTTAAACCATGTAAAAGGGCCAATGACTGATGGGTGAGAGAGAGGCCGAACACCTTTTTATTACACTGTAAAAAAACAAACCATTTGACCAAAAGGTCTCGAATGGAACTGGATAGAAGACCTGAAACAAATGGTGCAGCTCTCCTCATTGTGTCCAGCAGAACTTAGAACACAAGGGCCAGAATGTGCGATCTGTGGGTGAGGCAGTGGCGGATTCAGTGGGGGGGGGCACCCGGGCACGTGCCCCCCCCCCTGTCATTTATTTTGATAAATATCGCCTGGCAAACCTGTAACGTTTTTTCCCCATAGGATAATATGGGACCCGTTTATTCCGACCCCCACCCGGTTCCAACGGCTGCCAGTTCCCGCCCTGGTATCACAGAAGCTTGTGGTTGATTTCATTCAATTCCAAATCGCTGGGCCTTCAATATGATACCAGGCTGGTCCAAATCGGTCAATCAGTTCTAGAGATATTGCGTGTAAACCGATTTATTTTTTTTTTTTTTTTTTTTAAATGTAATTTCATGGCTGTTCATGTTCTTTGAGGGCAGATTACTCTGGAACCAAATGTTCCAGTTTCACTGGACCAAAATCATTCAAAGCCCACTCAAAAGTTCTTCAATATAATACTTGTCTCATGTAAATGGGTCAGTTGGTTCCGAAGATATAGCCGGTTAAATGAGATAACTGGTTAAATGGGGGAGGGGTGGTTTTCTCTACCCCTCACACCAGAAAATGCAGGGTCTAGGCTGGTGTAAAAGGGGCCAAACTGAGAATGCATTTTCTGGTGTGAAAGGGGTATTATTTCAAATAGCCGGGACCTGCAGTGCTCTGAATACAGCCAGGCTCTGCCACTGTCAGTGGCTATCACTTCTGCCTGGCGGCGGCTGTCCCCCATTTACCACGAGCATGTATTCCCCCTTGGCAATGAGCATGGAACCTCTGGCAATGAGCATAGAACCCTTGGCAATGAGCATGTAGAGAAGCAGCACTTATGTAGCATAATTTTTAATAGGCATTATGGTGTTTGGCATAACACATAATGGACATATTGGCGTGTAACTTAACGTGTAATGGACATTATGGTGTAAATGTTTAATGCAAGCCTTTGGTGGACAATGTCCCTGTTTATGAAGTGTATTGTGAATTTTGGCTTAATCTGTGTGGCATTATGTGAATTCTGTCTCAATCCGTGTGGCATTATGTGAATTTTGGCTCAATCCATGTGGCATTATGGGAATTTTGGCTCAATCCGTGTGGCATTATGGGAATTTTTTCCCAATCCGTGTGGCATTATGTGAATTTTGGCTCAATCCGTGTGGCATTATGTGAATTTTGGCTCAATCCGTGTGGCATTATGTGAATTTTGTCTCAATCCATGTGGCATTATGTGAATTTTGACACAATCCATGTGGCATTATGTGAATTTTGTCTCAATCCATGTGGCATTATGTGAATTTTGGCTCAATCCGTATGGCATTTTATGCATTTTGCTCAATCCGTGTGGCATTTTATGCATTTGGCTCAATCCGTGTGGCATTATGTGAATTTTGGCTCAATTCTGTGTGTGTTATTATGTAAATTTTGGCTCAATCCATGTGGCATTATGTGAATTTTGACACAATCCATGTGGCATTATTTGAATTTTGGCTCATTCCATTTGGCATCATGTGTAGGGGGCAAGTATAATGGGGTCTAGTATTTTGTTGCATAATGTGTAGAAGTTGTATATGGTGTTGACACGCACCCTGTTGAGTGGCCACACACCCTTTTCCGGAGCGCGCCTTTGGCGTGCGCACAACTACATCCTTCACTTTTGTCTCCATGGTGGGCCTGCGTACTTTAAATGCCAGGGCCTATTTTTATATCTATTCCCACCCTCTCCTGCCGCTCTCTTAGCATGTACACTGGCACCACTAACACCGCCCCTCCCCCACCCAAACCCTTTTTTATCATGGTGCCCCCCCTGTCATTTTATCCTGGATCCGCCCCTGGGGTGAGGTATAACCTAATACATGCATCTCCGAATGATTTAAACATCCGTGCATACGTAGAGATTAGGCAATATACTGGAGTTCTTAACCGGTTCCTTTTTTTTTATCTGCATAATGAACTGACGCTCTGAACATAGAACGTCTTCTCTTATCATAAATGCTATTCTTATATGCATAGATTGGTCTGTTGCAGGCCTCAAAATGCAGTACATATAAATAGCCATCTGTTATTGAATGACCTGTATAAATGCAGATGTCTCTGCTCATAGGCAACACTTGCTTTTTTTTAATTTATTTGGGTACTGTGTAATGAATGCTGCAATAACCATTTCTTTTACAGGCACCGTGATTAGATAATTCATGCCTGTGTATGAATAGATCTCTTTACTATCAATGGTATAAAGAAAAATAACAAAGAAATCAAGGCTTTTTCCAATTTTTTTTGTTATGCCTGTGGATTTTTCAAGCCTAATCTATTAAAGAAAACTGTTGATAATGCCGCTCTAAAAATATATATTTTGTAAATCATGTAATTGTGTATAAAAGGTAGGAACTTCAGACATCATATTAAAACTGATTTGATTGCCTGACCGCTTCATATGAATAAATTACACCGTATGACAGTGAGCTGTATAAGTGATCATATGATGGGCATGCTTTACTGCCTCTAACTATTATTTATGTAAAGGACCAAACTTTCAGGGAAAATGTAGGAAAAACATTTTGATCCGGGTTGCATTCCTAGTGCTACGCTTAAGGTGCCTGTACACTAGGGCGATTCACTTGTGATTTGGTCAATTTTCATATGATTGTGCCAACAAATCACATGTGATTTGACATTGGATGCAAGGGGGATTGCGGTCGACTTCTCCCTCACCTTAATATATGACCACCTTTTTAGAGGAATACCCTTTTTAATACTATTTTAAGTGTTAGAAGTCATATTGAGTGGATGGGATTAACCTAAAGAACTTAAGGAGAATTTACATTTGAGGATTTTTTTTTAAGTGTATAAAATAAGGACCCACTTATTTCCTACAGTGCCTATAGAAAATCATCATACCCTTTAAAAAAAATCTTTAAGGCCCCCACACACTTATCTCAAGGGCAAGTCGTACACTCTTTCCCTTGAACTTTCCCAGCAGGTCCCCAGGAGTGCTGACATCCGATTTGTTTTCTATGCTATAAATCACATGAGATTTATCGCATGCAAAAGGACTGCCGTGGGCATTCAGGGGAAGTCAGATGCAATACATCACAGGTGCTAAAAAAGCACTTCTCTTATGTGCAGTTGTATGGGCCAGTTCCAGATTTTTTGCAAAAAAAAAAATGCGTTCTGGAAAATTTGGGTAAGGGATACTCGACCTGTATTTGGACTGAACTCTGCACCCTGACAAAAAAACAAACACATCACACCACCCAAAACAATACTATACCTCATGGTGGTGGTGGCAACATAATATTGTGGGGACTGAGCAGTTGCTCAGGATTGAAGGGAAGATGGATGCTGTCATGTACACCCAAATTCTTGAAGGATAACTGTGGAACTCTTCTTGACAGCTGAAGATGGGTTGCCTTCCAATAGGACACTAAACCTACTGCCAAGAAAACATGGTGGCCAATGTCCTTGAGTAGCCAAGTCCAATCCCTTACTTTAAATCTGATTTAAATTTGCTATCTTGACTAGAGCAGTCCTGTGCCATTCCCTAATCCCTAGTACATTTGGCTGCACTTGAACCATTGCGAAAGGTAGAATGGAAAACTATTTTTCGTTCTTAAGCGCTCAAAGCTGGTAGAGATTTAGCCAGACAGTTGCCAGTAAGTGCATGTTTTTTCCCCAGGTGCTACAAGTCCTGGCATACTAATAGGGCTTATGAGGAGTTGAACATGTCCCCATTTACGTAACAGGGGAGAGGATCCATTTTGGAGGGTGTCTGTCAAAGCTGTTATCGGGGAGATGGTTAGCATGATATTACAGCCTCCTTGGATGCAACTGGAATGGGGTAAAACCTGTGCTTTCCATCTGGAACCAATCACCATGCTTTCAAAAATATAAGCATTAATAAAATTAACAAAATGCAAAGTGAATAAACAAAAGAGATCAAAATCAAATCAATGTTTGGTGTGATCACCCTTTGCCTTCAAAAACGGCATCAGTTCTTCTAGGTGCATTTGCACAAAGTCAGCGAGTTTGTAGGATTGTATTCAGGTGTGTTTGCAGGCAAAGGGGAGTATTCAATGTTTTCATTCTCCATGTGCAGCGAATCGCATTCGCTGCCAGCCCTCCCTGTCACCCTATTCAATGCAGCAGGGCCTGCTGGCGAGGCAGGCAGGGAGACGTAAGCCTCCCTGCCCCAGAATTTGTGGGGGCGGGGTTCCCGGGGCACAGGCAGCAAAGGCTGCCCCCCGGAATGTTGGCACAGAACAGGGGTAGGGAGCCGCTTCTCTGGTCCCGCACGTAACAAGCCGGGACCAGAGTGAAGTGAATATATCAATATCTAATGAGCGGCTCCCGGCCCCCTGCTGTCGAATGTGTAAAAATATATATATTTTTTAATATATGTTAATATTCTTCAAGCACATTCATAAAATTAGCAATTTTTTTTTTTTTTTTTTTTTACACCTAAAAAAAAAACCCCTTTATTTTAATAGATCACTTTCAAGTTCACTTTTAAAAAGATGTCTAATGCAAAATGGTGTATCATGGCAAAGGGAGAAAGCATTTCTCCATTTGAGCATTGAATACACTCTCTGCGAATCCCAGTGAAAACCCCATTGAAATACACCAGCGAATTGCAGAAAGCATGAAACGGAGAACTGGTCGGCTTTCGGCGAACAGTGAACATTGAATAGGGTGAAAAAGATTCACTGCAAGGAGTGAAAACAGCCCGATTCACCGTAAAAAAAAACCAACCTGTGAATCGGGAGCATTGAATACTGGCCAAAATGTTGTTAAACCAAACTTTGATTTAAGTTTTTCTCCTGTTAATTGTATAAATAAAATGCAAAGTGAATACATTTAAACAAACTCTCTCTTATTTTTCTAAAGCATTTTTACTTTGCAGCCTTTTTTCCCATACCTGCCCAAAACACTGATGAACAGATGAAAACTGTTTCTTTTGAGTAATATATGTTCGGTTTACTTACCATCATCTGCATCAGGTTCTATGTATAGAATTTCTGTCTTTTCTATATTTGGAGGATGATGTAGTTAAACAGGACTCTTCATGCACAGTTTTCACCAAGCTAAAACCACT